>NC_090648.1:39673187-39788175 GCF_040937935.1 Hyperolius riggenbachi
CTGGGTTTTGAGGAGGGGGGGGGGGGGGGTATGATGTTGATGATGGGATGAAGAACCATGACTACCATCCACAGGATGAGGATGTCAGCTCTGACTCTGAGGAGGAGGATGCATCGGTGGGTTTGGCATGGAGGATCAGCATTGCAGACAGTGGCCGTGGAATTCGGGACCCACCACATCCTTCTGCCGCTACCACCAACCGCACCACTCAACCCCCAACCGCCACAGGAAGAAAAGCCGCAGCATCCCATTCAGGCTGCAGGGGAATCTTCACCTCCCCAATCTGGCGGTTTTTCACTCTGCCCTCATTGGACAGCAAGTTTGCCATATGCAATGTGTGCAAACTACAGATGAGCAGAGGTTGTGACCCCTACAAGTATGGCACCTCCAGCTTCATCACCCATCTGGCCAAAAAACATGTTGTTGAGCATGAGGAGTAGAGTTGGGCCGAACCTCCGATTTTAGGTTCGCGAACCTGGTTCGCGAACTTCCGCGGAAGGTTCGGTTCGCGTTAAAGTTCGCGAACCGCAATAGACTTCAATGGGGATGCGAACTTTGAAAAAAAAAAATTATTATGCTGGCCACAAAAGTGATGGAAAAGATGTTTCAAGGGGTCTAACACCTGGAGGGGGGCATGGCGGACTGAGATACATGCCAAAAGTCCCCGGGAAAAATCTGGATTTGACGCAAAGCAGCGTTTTAAGGGCAGAAATCACATTGAATGCTAAATGACAGACCTAAAGTGCTTTCAAACATCTTGCATGTGTATACATCAATCAGGTAGTGTAATTAAGGTACTGCTTCACACTGACACACCAAACTCACCGTGTAACGCAGCGCAAACAGCTGTTTGTGTAGTGACGGCCGTGCTGGACTGGTGCGCACCATGGCGAGAGTGCAGGTTTTGGTGGCTTTACAGCCCATATGGTCGCCTGGCTGATGTAGCTGAATGACAGAACAGTGACTGTCCAGCTGATCAAATTTGGTCTGACCACAATGAGGCAACGACCTTATTATCGTGGGTGTGCCCCCCGAGACACTCATCTAGGCGCCGGTCATTGCTTCATTGTGATACGCAAGCCCCTTCACCACGGCAAGGTAATGATCACGAAGGGGAATGGGCGCATGTACATGCCTTTTCTTTTGTTGTTGCAGCTGCCCGCAGTGCAGCCAGAAAAATTAGGCAGTCATGTACACGCACCAGAAAAATTATTACAGCGGCCGCTGCTAGCAGCGGCCTAAAAAATTCAGCAATCCGCCTGGAGTCCCGGACCCTGTTGGTGGTGGCGGAGAAGGTAGTCAAGCGGCCTGCAGGCAGACATGCTGTGTGGAGGGACTGGGAGCGACTTAGTCTTCTTGGGGCAGGCCAGGCAGCCAGTCACACGGCGTGCAGGCAGAGATGCTGTGTGTGCGGGGACTGACTTAGTCTTGGGGCGGGCAGCAGCCCTCCGGGATCCATGCCTCATTAATTTTGATAAAGGTGAGGTACTTAACACTTTTGTGACTTAGGCGACTTCTCTTCTCTATGACAATGCCTCCAGCTGCGCTGAAGGTCCTTTCTGACAGGACGCTTGCGGCAGGGCAGGAGAGAAGTTGGATGGCAAATTGGGACAGCTCTGGCCACAGGTCAAGCCTGCGCACCCAGTAGTTCAAGGGTTCCTCATCGCTGTTCACAGCAGTGTCTACATCCACACTTAAGGCCAGGTAGTCGGCTACCTGCCGTTCCAGGCGTTGGTGGAGGGTGGATCCGGAAGGGCTACGGCGAGGCGTTGGACTAAAGAACGTCCGCATGTCCGACATCACCATGAGATCGCTGGAGTGTCCTGTCTTTGACTGCATGGACACGGGAGGAGGATTAGTGGCAGTGGTACCTTGCTGGCGTTGTGCCGTCACATCACCCTTAAAGGCATTGTAAAGCATAGTTGACAGCTGGTTCTGCATGTGCTGCATCCTTTCCACCTTCCGGTGAGTTGGTAACAGGTCCGCCACTTTGTGCCTGTACCGAGGGTCTAGTAGTGTGGCCACCCAGTACAGCTCATTCCCCTTGAGGTTTTTTATACGGGGGTCCCTCAACAGGCAGGACAGCATAAAAGACGACATCTGCACAAAGTCGGATCCAGTACCCTCCATCTCCTCTTGCTCTTCCTCAGTGACGTCAGGTAAGTCAACCTCCTCCCCCCAGCCGCGAACAATACCACGGGAAGGTTGAGAAGCACAAGCCCCTTGCGATGCCTGCTGAGGTTGTTCTCCTGCCGCTGTCCCCTCCTCCTCCTCCTCCCCCAAAGAAACACCTTGCTCATCATCCTCTGAGTCTGACTCGTCTTCTGCACACGACTTCTCTTCTTCCTCCTCCTCCCCCCTCTGTGCTGCCACAGGTGTTGAGGAAACAGCTGGGTCTGATGAAAATTGGTCCCATGCCTGTTCCTGCCGTAACGGTTCCTGGTCACGCTCATTCACAGCTTCATCCGCCACTCTACGCACAGCACGCTCCAAGAAGTAAGCGTAGGGAATTAAGTCGCTGATGGTGCCCTCACTGCGGCTCACCAGGTTGGTCACCTCCTCAAACGGCCGCATGAGCCTGCATGCATTTTCCATCAGTGTCCAGTTGTCGGGCCAGAACATCCCCATCTTCCCAGACTGTTCCATTCTACTGTAGTTGTAGAGGTAGTGGGTCACGGCTTTCTTCTGTTCTAGCAGGCGGGAGAACATGAGCAGGGTCGAGTTCCAGCGAGTCGGGCTATCGCAAATGAGGCGTCTCACCGGCATGTTGTTTTTGCGCTGAATTTCCGCAAAGCGTGCCATGGCTGTGTAAGACCGCCTCAAATGCCCACAGAACTTCCTGGCCTGCTTCAGGACATTCGCTAAGTCAGGGTACTTTGCCACAAATCTTTGAACCACTAGATTCATGACATGTGCCATGCAGGGTATGTGTGTCAGCTTCCCCATATGCAAAGCGGCAAGCAGATTGCTGCCGTTGTCGCACACCACGTTGCCTATCTCCAGGTGGTGCGGGGTCAGCCACTCATCCACCTGTTTCTTAAGAGCAGCCAGGAGAGCTGCTCCAGTGTGACTCTCCGCTTTGAGACAAGACATGTCTAAGATGGCGTGACAGCGTTGTACCTGGCATGCAGCATACGCCCTGCGGAGCTGGGGCTGTGTAGCTGGAGAGGAGAACTGCCACTCAGCCAAGGAGGAGGAGGACAGCGAAGAGCATGTAGCAGGAGGAGAGGAGGTGGCAGGAGGCCTGCCTGCAAGCCGTGGAGGTGTCACAATTTGGTCCGCTGCGCCCTGCTTGCCATCGTTCACCACCAGGTTCACCCAATGGGCTGTGTAGGTAATGTAGCGGCCCTGCCCGTGCTTGGCAGACCAGGCATCCGTGGTCAGGTGTACCCTTGACCCAACGCTCTTCGCAAGAGATGACACCACTTGCCTCTCAACTTCACGGTGCAGTTGGGGTATGGCCTTTCTCGAAAAATAAGTGCGGCCTGGCATCTTCCACTGCGGTGTTCCGATGGCCACAAATTTACGGAAGGCCTCAGAGTCCACCAGCCGGTATGGTAACAGCTGCCGAGCTAACAGTTCCGCCACGCCAGCTGTCAGACGCCGGGCAAGGGGGTGACTGGCCGAAATTGGCTTCTTCCGCTCAAACATTTCCTTCACGGACACCTGACTGCTGCTGTGGGCAGAGGAGCAGGAACCGCTCAAGGGCAGAGGCGGAGTGGAGGAGGGTGCCTGTGAAGGTGGAAGGGAGAAAGCGGCAGAAGCAGATAATGCACCTGATGGAGGAGGAAGAGGATAAGGAGGGTGGCTTTGCTTTTGTGTGCTGCTGCTGCTTTTGCTCAGGTGGCCATCCCATTGCTGTTTGTGCCTTTTCTCCAGGTGCCTTCGTAAGGCACTTGTCCCTACGTGAGCGTTGGCCTTTCCACGGCTCAATTTTTGTTGGCAGAGCGAACAGATGGCTTTGGTCCGATCTGAGGCACACACATTAAAAAATTTCCACACCGCTGAGCCACCCTGGGATGTGGGCACTATGGGGACCTCAGCAGCTGATGCTGAAGGGCAAGTTGGCTGGCTGTACATAGGTGGCGATACATGGTGCCGGACTCTGCCACCAGCTGTTTCTGACGAAGAGCTGCCCCAGCTTCTTTCAGCAACTTCTCTCCTCCTACTACTCTCTGACTCCCCCTCTGAACTGCCCCCCTCTTCATCTTCTCTATTGGGAACATACAGAGGATCCCTACTACCGTCATCATCGTAGTCATCCTGCCCAGCTTCGCTTGCCTCAGACAAATCCAAACTTGCACCATCAGTAGGTCCTTCATCCTCCTGACATCCATAGTGTTGCCGCGTAACTCAGACATATGAGCTGGTGAAAATTCATCTGGCTGTAACAACAATGGCTGTGCATCAGTGATTTCAACACTAAATAATTCTTACGAAGTGTCAAATGCAGCGGAAGTGGTGCTAGTAGTAGCGCTGGTGGCTGAGCAAGATGAGGTGTTCTGTGTCGCTAAATACTCAACCACGTCCTGACAATCTTGGGAGGTGATGGGACGTGCCTTCTTCCGAGCACTGTACTGTGGGCCAGGTCCACACGAAATTACATTTACACGACCTGCCGGGTGGCCTTCCTCTGGCTCTGGCACTACCTCTTCCTCTACCTGTTTTGTCCATATCGGGTATGCACGGAGTGGTATATCACACTGCGTGCACTCACGTAGGTAGGTGGGTTCACTTAACTGCACAGGTATGCGCACTGATGCGGTGGGTTCACTGAACAGAACAGGTATACAGTGGCGGGTTCACAGAACAGGTATGCAGTGGCGGGTCCACTGAACAGAACAGGTATGCAGTGGCGGGTTCACTAAACAGAACAGGTATACAGTGGCGGGTTCACTAAACAGAACAGGTATACAGTGGCGGGTTCACAGAACAGGTATGCAGTGGCAGGTTCACTGAACACAACAGGTATGCAGTGGCGGGTTCACTAAACAGGTATACAGTGGCGGGTCCACTGAACAGAACAGGTATGCAGTGGTGGGTTCACTAAACAGAACAGGTATACAGTGGCGGGTTCACTAAACAGAACAGGTATACAGTGGCGGGTTCACTAAACAGAACAGGTATACAGTGGCGTGTTCACAGAACAGGTATGCAGTGGCAGGTTCACTGAACACAACAGGTATGCAGTGCGGGTTCACTAAACAGGTATACAGTGGCGGGTCCACTGAACAGAACAGGTATGCAGTGGCGGGTTCACTAAACAGAACAGGTATACAGTGGCGGGTTCACAGAACAGGTATGCAGTGGCAGGTTCACTGAACACAACAGGTATGTAGTGACGGGTTCACTGAACAGGTATACAGTGGCGGGTCCACTGAACAGAACAGGTATGCAGTGGCGGGTTCACTAAACAGAACAGGTATACAGTGGCGGGTTCACTAAACAGAACAGGTATACAGTGGCGGGTTCACAGAACAGGTATGCAGTGGCAGGTTCACTGAACACAACAGGTATGCAGTGACGGGTTCACTGAACAGGTATACAGTGGCGGGTCCACTGAACAGAACAGGTATGCAGTGGCAGGTTCACTAAACAGAACAGGTATACAGTGGCGGGTCCACTGAACAGAACAGGTATGCAGTGGCGGGTTCACTAAACAGAACAGGTATACAGTGGCGGGTTCACTAAACAGAACAGGTATACAGTGGCGGGTTCACAGAACAGGTATGCAGTGGCAGGTTCACTGAACACAACAGGTATGCAGTGGCGAGTTCACTGAACAGGTATAAAGTGGCGGGTCCACTGAACAGAACAGGTATGCAGTGGCGGGTTCACTGAACAGGTATACAGTGGCGGGTCCACTGAACAGAACAGGAATGCAGTGGCGGGTTCACTGAACAGGTATGCAGTGGTGGGTTCACAGAACAGGTATGCAGTGGCGGGTTCACTAAACAGAACAGGTATACAGTGGCGGGTTCACTAAACAGAACAGGTATACAGTGGCGGGTTCACTAAACAGAACAGGTATACAGTGGCGGGTTTACAGAACAGGTATGCAGTGGCAGGTTCACTGAACACAACAGGTATGCAGTGGCGGGTTAACTGAACAGGTATACAGTGGCGGGTCCACTGAACAGAACAGGTATGCAGTGGTGGGTTCACTAAACAGAACAGGTATACAGTGGCGGGTTCACTAAACAGAACAGGTATACAGTGGCGGGTTCACAGAACAGGTATGCAGTGGTGGGTTCACAGAACAGGTATGCAGTGGTGGGTTCAATGAACAGGTATACAGTGTCGGGTCCACTGAACAGAACAGGTATGCAGTGGCAGGTTCACTGAACAGGTATGCAGTGGTGGGTTCACAGCACAGGTATGCAGTGGTGGGTTCACAGCACAGGTATGCAGTGGTGGGTTCACAGCACAGGTATGCAGTGGTGGGTTCACAGCACAGGTATGCAGTGGTGGGTTCACAGCACAGGTATGCAGTGGTGGGTTCACAGAACAGGTATGCAGCCAGACAGGAACAAGTTAAGCCTAACTAATCTTTCCCTGAGAGACAGTCTGCAGCAGCTCGCCCTACTCTCACTAACGCAGGCAGCACACGAGTGACCGTAATGGCCGCCGCTGCCTGCCTTATATAAGGGGGGGTGGGGCTCCAGGGGCTAGTGTAGCCTAATTGGCTACACTGGGCCTGCTGACTGTGATGTAGAGGGTCAAAGTTGACCCTCCATGTGCATTATGGGGCGAACCGAACTTCCACAAAGGTTCGCCTGCGGGACGCGAACGCGAACCACTGAAGTTCGCATGGAACCGTTCGCAGGCGAACCGTTCGGCCCAACTCTAATGAGGAGTTCAAGAGGCTGAAGCAAGCTGGTGCTGGCTCCCACCGCCACGGTGCCACAGGCCACTGCTGCTGATAACACCACCTATATTCAACCCAAAACACAATTGCGGTGTCATTTTTTGGAGGTGTCTGGGCTGCAAACTGTCATGTCCCAGTTGTGCAATTGGACTTTGGACACAATGTGGGCTGCATGACCGCTGTCTGGAACCTAGTCCTGATGTTAATTGACAGCTTTTTTTTTTTTTCATTTTATGTCCACCAAATAATAAATTAGTGTTTCCCTTTAAAAAAAACATGATGCTACATGCATAATTTAGGCTGGTTTCACAGTGGGACATTACAGGCGCACTTTAGAGCAGCCTGTAACGCAGCCCACCGCACAGTAATGAAAAATCAATGGGGCTGTTCACAGTACCCACGTTGCGTTACATTGTAACGCTGCGTCACAAGACAACGTACTGCATGCAGTACTTTAGACGCGGCTGAGCCGCGTTAGACTGCTTGCACATGCTCAGTAATGTTGTGGAGGAGCGGAGAGCGGCCAGGCACATGGCTAATTAATATGCACTGCACGTTACTTCCTGGAGCGGCTACTCTGTGCGGCAATTGGCCGGCGGGACCACGTGATGCCGCATGCGCACAAGAGTGCGCATCACGGCATCACTGACGCCAGAGTGAGCTGCACAACGCGGCTCACTCTGACGTCCAGATCCAGCACCACCAGGCGTTGCGTTAAGGGGGCGTTATGCGACCTTAACACCCCCTCTAACGCAACGTCCTGGTGTGAAATTAGCCTTACCCTAAAAACCCTTTTTAAAGCTATTTAAAGGGCACTTCCGTTTTTTCTATCTTGGTACCCGCGGGTAATTTGGTCGGATATCCGAATTCTCTCGGATATCCGCAAGGTCGGATCCGGGTATCTGGGTACCCGTATCCGTGCCCGGGCGGGTATTAAAAAGTACTACCCGAGCAACCCTACTAACCACCTGATCTCTAAGCATGTGACCACACAGGTCACATGAATGCAATCCCTGTACTCTCTGTACTTCCTGGTCACTTAGTCACCTGATCTCTAAGCACGTGTCCACACAGGTCACATGAGTGTAATCCTCTTACTTCCTGGTGACCTAACCACCTCCTCTCTAAGCACGTGACCACACAGCTCACATGAATGTAATCTCCCTACTCCCTGGTGACCTAGTCACCTAGATCTCTAAGCAAATGATCACACATGCCACATGAATGTAACCCCCCCCCCCTTCCTGGTGACCTAACCACCTGATCTCTAAGCACGTGACCACACAGGTCACATGAATGTAATCCCCCTACTTCCTGGTAACCTATTTACCTGATTTCTAAGCACTTGACCACACACATAAATATCTTAAATAAGAATAAAGTAATAAATAATATAATAATAATCCTATCTCCACCCATGGTGCTTTAAGCAAGGTGCATATCCCATTTGTCCAATCCCCTTGCTATCATACCACTTAGATACCTACACATGCAATTAACCACATCGGTTAGAAACAAATGTACACACAAATCAGATCACTGACCAAAAGGGGCACCAAAAACGGGGACAAAATATAGCAGATGAGGGATATTAGAACTCCATGGAAAAATGGTGCAGGGTGAAAAGTGGGGGGGGTGCTTAAACTTTTGCGGACCGACGCAAGTAAATCCTACGCTGCACTTGTGGCTGTTCTAGGCTGATGCGGCATAGGATTTATGCCACCCGCCGTTTCCACTCCCAACGCGATTGTGCGCAGCTGAGAGGGGAGATTAAGCTGTCATATGACAAGCTGAGATCTCCCCTCAGAAGCCATCAGAAGCCATCGTGTATGGCTCCTGGTCACGTGATCACTACGATCACTGGCAGATTGTAGTGATCCCTGTTACTGATGCGGCAGTAGGGGGGAAAGAAGAGGGTCCACTCACCTTCCTGCCGTTCCCCCAGCGATCGGCGCTCCCCTCCACTCTGGCCGGCATCCCCACTTGCTCTGACGTAAGTGCCGGGTCCCGGTTTGATGACGTCATCAAGCCACGACCCAGAACTTAGCGTCAGTACGAGCGGGGATGCCGGCCAGAGCGGAGGGGTTCACAGTGGCTCATCGCTGGAGCCTGGGAGGTGAGAAAATGCTGCTGGCTACATGAGGGACATCTGGCTACAGGCGGGGACACTATGCCCAGCTATCAAAAAAGGGGATACGGCTACCTGACTCCCCCCAAACACGCCCTTCCCCCCCAAAACAAGCCCCCCCACACGCAAAATCACCTGGTCCTTAAAGAGAATCTGTATTGTTAAAATCGCACAAAAGTAAACATACCAGTGTGTTAGGGGACATCTCCTATTACCCTCTGTCACAATTGTGCCGCTCCTCGCCGCATTAAAAGTGGTTTAAAACAGTTTCAAAAAGTTTGTTTATAAACAAACAAAATGGCCACCAAAACAGGAAGTAGGTTGATGTACAGTATGTCCACACATAGAAAATACATCTATACACAAGCAGGCTGTATACACCCTTCCTTTTGAATCTCAAGAGATCATTTGTGTGTTTCTTTCCCCCTGCAGCTATCTTCCACTGAAGTGTCAGGCTGTTTCTTCCTGCAGAGTGCAGGCAGCTCTGCCTGTATGTAATTCCTCAGTATGTGAAAGCCCAGCCAGCTCAGAGGAGGATTTATCCAGCTTGTAAAAGATAAGAGAGAAGAGAGAAGCTGCTCTAATCCTAAATAACACACAGGCAGTGTGCAGAGAGGGGCCTGGAAGGGGGAGTTCATAGCAGAACCACAACACTGAAGAACTTGGCAGCCTTCCAGACACAGGCTGACAAGTCTGACAAGAGAGAGATAAGTTGATTTATTACAGAGATGGTGATAGTAGAACATGCTGCAGTAAGCCAGAACACATTAGAATAGCTTTTGGAACTTGTAGGATGATAAAAAACAGGATGCAATTTTTGTTACGGAGTCTCTTTAAGGGGGGTTAGGCAGCCGGTCCTCAAATGGTTAAAGGACCCAGAATCCTCAAACACAGTACTCTTTTTTTTTTTTGCAAGATTTAACATTAAAGAGACTCCGTAACAAAAATTGCATCCTGTTTTTTATCATCCTACAAGTTCCAAAAGCTATTCTAATGTGTTCTGGCTAACTGCAGCACTTTATACTAACACTGTCTCTGTAATAAATCAATGTATCTTTCCCCTATCAGACTTGTCGGCCTGTGTCTGGAAGGCTGCCAAGTTCTTCAGTGTTGTGGTTCTGCTATGAACTCACCCTTCCAGGCCCCTCTCAGCACACTGCCTGTGTGTTATTTAGATTAGAGCAGCTTCTCTCTTCTCTCTTATCTTTTACAAGCTGGATAAATCGTCCTCTGAGCTGGCTGGGCTTTCACATACTGAGGAATTACAAACAAGGGCAAAGCTGTTTGCAGGAAGAAAAGAGCAGCCTGAAACTTCAGTGCATGGGGAAAGAAACACACAAATGATCTCTTGAGATTCAAAAGGAATGCTGTATACAGCCTGCTTGTGTATGGATGTATTTTTCTATGTGTGGACATACTGTACATCAACCTACTTCCTGTTTTGGTGGCCATTTTGTTTGTTTACAAACAAACTTATTAAAACTGTTTTTAACCACTTTTAATGTGGCGAGGAGCGGCAAAATTGTGACAGAGGGTAATAGGAGATGTCCCCTAATGCACTGGTATGTTTACTTTTGAGCGATTTTAACAATACAGATTCTCTTTAAAGTGGACCCAAATTAAAAATACAAGATTTCAGAAATAAAATCTATTTTCTTAATTATAATAATAAATAGCAGCCTTTGTAAAATATTTTACATTTATTGGAGTAACCCCTCCCTTTCTTTCATATTGCCGGGACAGAAAACGGAACACTGGTGAAGGAGATTAAAAAAAAAACACATAGGCTGCTACTGATGATGTCACAGGGATCTCAGCTTGTGTGAGATTTCACATAGACGGTGCCCCTGTGAGGGAGGGTAGCTGATGACAAACACACCCATGATCTAAAACCTCCTACTAAGCTCAGAAGTAATGGCTGCCACCTGTATAACCCTAGTTATCCTACTAATCCTACTAATATAATAAATGGGAAAGTTCGGATGTTTGGATGTTTGTTACTCGATCACGCAAAAACGGCTGAACGGATTTGAATGAAATTTGGCACACACATAGTACATTACCTGGAATAAAGTATAGGATACTTTTTATTCACATAACCAAAAAGAGACAAATACAAATTTCACTGGAAAATGTAAACTGCAGCCATACACTGTTACACTGGAGGTGTGTTTAGCTTCTAAGGGTAGAATGGTTAATTTGCATATATTCAGCAGTGATGCTCTGGGAGACATCTCAAGCTCACTCCAACCTGAATTATCGCAAATTCTTTCTGTTTTAAGAAAGCAAACGTTTGTTTTTCTTAACATCTTAGTAAGGGGGCTTTTAGGACCATTGTAGTCCCTTACACACTCCAATGAGTTCTGGGTCACCATGAGTTTGCTGGGTAGCATGTCCCTCTTGGTGTTACAAGCCCTACTGCATAGAGCCAAATTAATCTATGCCATGCACTGATAAGGAGCAAACAATCCAAAACAGTCTGTATGCGTGTTGGATTATTATGGCTCTGTACAATTTAACAAGATGACACACCATTGCATTCCAGCGGTTCTGGAGGTGTGTTTAGCTTCTAAGGGTAACAATGGTTAATTAGCATATTTTCAGCAGCGATGCCCTGGGAGACATCCCAAGCTCACTCCAACCTGAATTATCGCAAATTCTTTCTGTTTTAAGAAAGCAAACTTTTGTTTTTCTTACACTGTTAATGGTAGGGTTCTCAAACTTTGCACAATTGGTCGTTGGGTGACTGGGATTAATATTCAGAAAAGTGGTTGGAGCCTATAAAAGCCAATCAAAATTCACCTAATGATTTTCAAGGGGAATATTTACATTTCTGCCATTCTTGCACTGTTAATGGCACAAGCCTCAAACCTGGTATAGTTGATCATTGGGTGACTGGGGTTCAATTTCAGAAAGGGGGTGGAGCCACAAATAGCCAATCAGATTTGTTTCACTCCAATGCAAATTATTGTTGCCAAACACCGCAAAGCTCACAAACTTGGTCATTGAGTAATCAAAAATTACCTATTGATTTTTCAGGGGAATATTTCATTGCTGCCATTCTTGCACTGTTAATGGCACAAGCCTCAAACCTGGTCTGATTTGTTTCATTTTAATGCAGGTTATTGATGCCAAAGACCGCAAAGCTCACAAACTTGGTCATTGAGTAATTGTGTGTTAGGGTTAGGAAAAGTGGGCGCAGCCAACACCAGCCAAATACATAATCGGGCAATGCTGGGTCATCAGTAGGCGGAGACAAATACAAATTTCACTGAGAAAATGTAAACTGCAGCAATTCTTACACTATTAATGGTAGGGTTCTCAAACTTTGCACAGTTGGTCACTGGGTGACTGAGATTAATATTCAGAAAAGTGGGTGGAGCCTACAAAAGCCAATCAAAATCCACCTATTAATCTTTAAGGGGAATATTTAATTGATGCCATTCTTGCACTGTTAATCACCTGTACCTGGTACAGTTGGCCATTGGGTGATTGGGGTTCAAATTCAGAAAAGGGGTGGAGCCACAGCCAATCAGATTTATTTTATTTCAATGCAAATTATTGATGCCAAAGACCTCAAAGCTCACAAACTTGGTCATTAAGTAATTTTGTGTTTGGGTTAGAAAAAGTGGGCGGAGCTAGCACCAGCCAAATACATACCTGGGCAATGCCGAGTCTTCAGTGGGCGGAGACAAACACAAATTTCACTGGGAAAATGTAAACTGCAATAATTCTTACACTATTAATGTGGGGTTCTAAAACTTTGCACAGTTGGTCACTGGGTGACTGGGATTAATATTCAGAAAAGTGGGTGGAGCCTACAAAAAACAATCACAATTCACCTATTGATTTTCAAGGCAAATATTTAATTGCTGCCATTTTTGCACTGTTAATGGCACAAGCCTCAAACCTGGTACAGTTGATCATTTGGTGACTGGGGTTAAATATTTAGAAAAGGGGTGGGGCTACAAACAGAGAATAAGATGTGTTTCATTTCAATGAAAATTATTCATGCCAAAGACCACAAATCTCACAAACTTGGTCATTGACTATTGACAATTGTGTGTTAGGGTTAGAAAAAGTGGCCACAGCCAACAGCAGACAAATACATACCCGGGAAACATCAGGACATCAGTGGGTGGAGAAAAATAAAAATGTAACTGCCAGAATGTAAACTGCAGCCATTCTTACACTGTCTGTCAATGGCAGGGTTCTTAAACTTTGCACAGTGGGTGACTGGGATTAATATTCAGAAAAGTAGGTGGAGCCTACAAAAGCTAATCAAAATTCACCTATTGATTTTCAAAGTAGTGGAGCCACAGCCAATTATTGATGCCAAAGACCGCAAAGCTCACAAACTAGGTAATTGTGTGTTAGGATTAGAAAAAGTGGACAGAGCTAACACTAGTCAATTACATACCCGGGCAACGCCGGGCGACCAGCTAGTGAAAAATAAATCTCTTGCCACGGGAGACTTCGGCAGTCTTTGGGAGCACTCGAAGATGGGCGGCTCTATACTGCGCACGCGTGAGTGTGCAAGAGAGGGCACTCGCATGTGTTCAGTACAGAGCCGCCCGTCTTTGGAAGCCCGATTCCTTTTAAAGACTGCCGAAGCCCCACTGAAGCAGAAGAGAGCAATCTACAAGCCATGGGTTGTAGACTGCTAACGGAGGAGCCTGCGGGGGAACGTGGGGACTGGGAGGAAAACAGGAAGGTTCTATAGGACTCAGAGCCTTCCCTCTTCTTAGGTAAGTATCTGTTTTTTGTTTTAAATTTCCCTTTCAGGCATTCCTGGAGTAAGAAAAGGCATATACTCACCTCAGCAGAATGGAAGCCTCTGGATAGTCAAGAGTCTTCCTGGAACCTCCTAAAGGTCACTGATCCAATGCAAAGCTAGTTGAATAAGTTTATTGTGGCCACGCCCCCAGCCATGGACAAGCGCATTCTCACTAGGCGTGTTCAAGGTCCACGTGTGCCCAGTAGAACAAAGTTCTCATGCACAAAGCCATGTACAAGCATCTTCTTTGTACTGGGCAGATGCAGACCTTACTCACATATGACCTGCATGGATTTTCTCATCCACGGCCAGTAGCACGGCTAAAAAGTAAATAGGAACCCTGCGCTGGCGCGCTAGGCTCATCAAGGATCAGTAAAACTTCTGGACCATTTAAAGGCTTCCAAATACTAAGGTAAGTATCCATTTTTACCCCTCCCACCTCCCCACTACAGGTTTGTTTTACACAATAAGACTTGCAGATATCTTCAAATAGTTCTAAATATCCTGATGACATCATCATCCCAGCCTCCCAACAGCCAGGCTACTGGGAGGAGGGATCTGCCTCCTCCAACAACTGCCTGTTGGACATAAGACTATACTTCCCATGATCCCTGGCAATAACGGGCAACTGCTACTCACCAGCTGACAATTCCATGCACCAATGTCTGTTTTTAGTACTTGTGCTGGTCATCTCATGGCAATACCAAGTGTGAAAACCAGAAGAACAGGAAGTCCATCCACGTTCCTCTTTCAGCATATTCTGCAGAAAGATAGAAGAGTTAACAAACCTAATGTTACAAGAATTAGAAAAAATACCACCTCTGTTATAGAAATCGCCATGAAAGTTGATGGGTGCTTCACAAGCCTTTTTGTAATTTACCCGCTTGCCGACCGCGTCACGCCGACAAGCGTGGCCGCGGCGGCAGACCCAGGACCACCTAACGCCGATTGGCGTAAAGTCCTGGAGCAGCGATTTGCAGGAGTTTGCGCATGCAATCACCGTCTAATATACCTGTACAGAACTGCAATCTAAGGCAGAGCTGTACTGGGGAAAGCCGTGTGACACAGCTGTCCCTCTGGGTGACAAGAGAGCAATCAGCCGATTGCTGTCATAGGCTGGCTAGGGGAGGGTGGGATTTGTAAATTAAAAAAAATATATATATATTAGAAAAATAAGCAGAAAAATATTTATTAAAAAAATAAACATTGGGGGGAGCGATCAGAGAAAGGGGGGGGGGGATCACTTGTGTGCTGAGTTGTGCGGCCTTGCAGCAAGCCCTTAAAGCTGCAGAGGCCGATTAAGCAAAAAATGGCCTGGTCTTTAGGGGGATTTAACACTGCGGTCCTCAAGTGGTTAAAGAGGAACCAGGGGCATAATTATAGGGGGGCAGCCCCTGCAATCACCAGAGTTTTTGTTGGGTCCCCAGCTACTAACCTTCCCATCCTCCAATACAGGGGGCTATAGTCCAGATGTGGTGTCTTTAAGGCTACACTTGTTATGGGTGTAAAGATCATGATGGCCAAACTTGTTTTATGACCCTTGTGAGATGGGCCCCGAGGCAGTGAAGGGCACCAGGGGGAGGCAAGGGAAGGGGTGTGAACACTGGGGAAGCCCCATCAAAGTTGAGCTGGGGGGCCCTATGAATTGTTAGTTACACCACTGGTAAGGACATATGGCAGAATTCAGCAAATGATTCATGATACCCACTTTTACGGTAAAAATATCCTGCCCATTGCCTTCTTCAGGGATAAGATAGCACATTTGTTGTACAAATACTGAGCGACGGGTGTTAGTATACCCTTATTGGGATTGTAATAAGAGTTGTATACAAAGATGTTATGTAACAATTATTGTGGTGCATCTATGCTAGTTTTGTTACCGGTATGTGTTTCTATGTGTGTTCTTTTATAAAATGTTGATATTTTTAATAAACCAATAAGCTCTGATTTTGAGTCTATATATCTGCTGATAGCCCCCTTGGTCTGCTGTGTCAAAGGTGGGGCCCCTACACACATGTTGGCATAACATGTCTTTAATTAGATTTTGCCTGCCTCAGTGTCCATTTTTCTTCCACTGACTGCCCTCACATGGATGTTACACATAGAAGGGGGGCTGCACATGGGATGGGAGGGGGCTGCTGTACATGGATGATACACATGGAAGAGGGGGCTGCACATGGAATGGGAGGGGCTGCTGTAGATGGATGGTACACATGGAAGAGGGGGCTGCACATGGAATGGGAGGGGTGCTGCTATACATGGATGATACAAATGGAAGAGGAGGCTGCACATGGAATGGGAGGGGCTGCTGTACATGGATGATACACATGGAAGAGGGGGCTGCACATGGAGTGGGAGGGGGCTGCTGTACATGAATGATACACATGGAAGAGGGGGCAGCACATGGAATGGGAGGGGCTGCTGTAGATGGATGGTACACATGGAAGAGGGGGCTGCACATGGAATGGGAGGGGTGCTGCTATACATGGATGATACAAATGGAAGAGGAGGCTGCACATGGAATGGGAGGGGCTGCTGTACATGGATGATACACATGGAAGAGGGGGCTGCACATGCAATGAGAGGGGCTGCTGTACATGGATGATACACATGGAAGAGGGGGCTGCACATGGAATGGGAGGGGGCTGCTGTACATGGATGATACACATGGAAGAGGAGGCAGCACATGGAATGGGAGGGGTGCTGCTGTACATGGATGATACACATGGAAGAGGGGGCTGCACATGGAATGGGAGGGGTGCTGCTGTACATGGATGATACACATGGAAGAGGGGGCTGCACATGGAATGGGAGGGGCTTCTGTACATGAATGATGCATATGGAAGAGGGGGCTGCACATGGAATGGGAGGGGCTGCTGTACATGGATGATACACATGGAAGAGGGGGCTGCACATGGAATGGGAGGGGTTGCTGTACATGGATGTTACACATGGAAGATGGGGCTGCACATGGAATGGGAGGGGCTGCTGTACATAGATGATACACATGGAAGAGGGGGCTGCACATGGAATGGGAGGGGTTGCTGTACATGGATGATACACTTGGAAGAGGGGGCTGCACATGGAATGGGAGGGGTGCTGCTGTACATGGATGATACACATGGAAGAGGGAGGGCTGCTGTACATGGATAATACACATGGAAGAGAGGGCTGCACATGGAATGGGAGGGGTTGCTGTACATGGATGATACACATGGAGGAGGGAGGGCTGCTGTACATGGATAATACACATGGAAGAGGGGGCTGCACACGGAATGGGAGGGGTTGCTGTACATGGATGATACACATGGAAGAGGGAGGGCTGCTGTACATGGATAATACACATGGAAGAGGGGGCTGCACATGGAATGGGAGGGGGCTGCTGTACATGGATGATACATGGAAGAGGGAGGGCTGCTGTACATGGATAATACACATGGAAGAGGAGGCTGCACATGGAGTGGGAGGGGGCTGCTGTACATAGATGATACACATGGAAGAGGGGGCTGCTCATGGAATGGGAGGAGGCTGCTGCACATGGATTATACACATGGGAGATAGGCCTAGTGCACACCAAAAACCGCTAGCAGATCCGCAAAACGTTTTTCTTATTATTGTGAAGTGTTTTGCTAGCGTTTTGCGGTTTTGTGTAGCGCTTTTTACTTAACCACTTCGGGACCAGCACCCTCTGCCCCCTTAATGACCAGAGGGTGCTGGTCCAGTAAACCGCCGTTTCCTGACGAATCGCCGCTAAAATCTGCCGATCCCGCCGGTCACGTCGCTCTGTCCCCGCCGCAGGCTTCTCTCTCTGCCGTCACTATGACGGCAGAGCGCTGTGCGCCGGTCAGGAACCGCTTTCATTGGCTCCTGACTCTGTTACTCCATGTAAGCCAATGGGAACGGCTTACATGAATGACAGGGCCAGGAGCCAATAAAAACTGCTCCTGCCCGGCTCACAGTGCTCTGCCGTCATAGAGGCGGCAGGGCAGCACATTGCGGCGGAGATCGAGCGGCGACAGCAGCGGGGACGGGCAGGGGCGTGCAGTGAATGGGACGTAGAGTTTACGTCCGGTCAGAACCGCAGCGCCCCCTGCCCGCCGTAGATTTATACTGCGGCAGTCCGCAGGTAGTTAAAGTGAAGCATTTTTGGTAGTGTTTTTGTGTAGCAGATGACAGATATTGTTACAGTAAAAGCTGTTACTGAACAGCTACTGTAACAAAAATGCCTGGAAAACTGCTCTGATCTGGCGTTTTATCAAGCATTTTGTGTTTTTCCTATACTTAACATTGGAGGCAGAAACGCCTCCGAAATCCAAAAAATGCTGCAGCCCGGTATTATGCGTTTCTGCAAAATGCCTACCGCTCTGGTGTGCACCAGCCCATCGAAATACATTACCCAAGCATTTCCACACCCGCAAGCGGTTCTAAAAACACTACCAAAACCGCTCGGTGTGCACTAGGCCATAGAGCTAATGGGAGAGAGGTTGTTGTATATGGATGTTACACATGGAAGAGGGGGCTGCTCTTGGAATGGGAGGGGGCTGCTGCACATGGATAATACACATGGGAGATGGGGCTACACATGGAATGAGAGAGAGAGCGGTTGTTGTACATGGATGATACACATGGAAGAGGGGGCTGTACATAAAAGAGAGGGGGGCCCAGAGCTTTAATGGGGGGCCCCAACTATCACTTTACTACCTCTGATAAAGGGGTCCATCTTTCAGATCAGGTGCACTTGTTAGGCCTCATTCTCGTTGGGTGCGTTGAAAAACATGTAAAGTGCATGATAAAAAACACATGCGCTTGTGCGCGCAATAGTGCATGTTTCAGTGCGTTGCGGTGTGCTTTTTTTAAGCATGTTTGGCTTATTGTAGCAGTAGCAGTTATTGTCAATAAAGCTTTGTTTTCATACAGTATGCAAATGTATTTTTTTCCAAATGAGGTAAAAAACTTTGCGCTTGTATGCGCTAAAAAAGTGCCCCCACTCACTTGCATTGATGTGCGCTTTACAGCTCAATGTACAGAAATGCATGCAGCACTATGTTTTTGTAATGCAGTGCAGCACAGATGTGAACCAGGCACATTTAATTACATAAGAAAATCAATACCTTGCAGAACGCACGGGCAATGCGCCCTCAAAAACTCACAGAAACGGCCCTGATGTGAACCAGACATTATGGGTGTGAAGATTATGATGTACACACTTGTTTTATGACCCTTGTGAGATGGGCCCCCAGGCTGTCTGGCTCAAAACAGGTAGGCAAGGGAAGGGGTGTGATCACTGAGGGGGCCCCATCAAAGTTTTGCTAGGGGCCCCCATTAGTTATAGTTACATCCATGACCACAATTCTTGCCCTCCTGCTGGGGGACCATACAGGTATATAAGGTATATAAAGTGCAGGGAAGATGACCAGTAATGCTACTCTTACATGCAGAACAATCTATATATATAATAGACCAGGGGCGGTCCAAGCAAGAAGAAGGGCCGGTCCAAGCAAGAAGAAGAAGTAGTGCCCTGCCCCCAGGGCATGCCTCAACCTTCAAGCAAGAAGAAGTACTTTCCATGAGTAAATGTATGCGTGCTCAAACACCAAGTTTAACCCTAGCAAGTCTGGCTTTGCAAATCTGGCCTAATTGGCTATTCATGAGGCAATGCTCATGCAAATTTGCATTTGCTTTCGCATGCCAAACTATGCAGGGTCAAAAAACCAATACTGCAAAGCGGTCGCCCTGCGGGAATTAGTTCATGCTACATTAGCACTATCCAGGAGCGCCACGGGGAGGCTTCCCAATGCCCCCATACAACTGGGGGGACTGCGGGGTCCCAGGCTCTCTCACTGCCTGGGAACCACAGCGGCACCCCGGAGGGGGAGGCTGGGTGGTGCAGGCGACCCCCCCAAGCGTGGCCAGCGCCAGGGAGAGCCGTCCGCACCCACCTCCCAATATTAAAAACAGGCACTTACCTTAACGTCCATTGTGTTCTGCTACATGCGCATTAATTTTCTCATCGTCTCATGGAAAGCATTTTTTGCAGATTGTATCCTTTGGAGGCCGGTGGTGGATGGCTTGCTCCGGTGGTGTGAGCCCTGGAGTGAGTTGTCTGCGCCTGTCCTCCTCCCCCCCCCCCCCCTTCCCGGAGTGTTGTATGTGAGCCAGCCCTGAGCTCTAAAGCTTGGCGTGACCCATGCTTCACTCCTTTCTCATGTGGTGCCCCCAAGTCAATGCGCATGTAGCAGAACGCAATGGACATTAAGGTAAGTGCCTGTTTTTAGTATTGGGAGGTGGGTTTGGACAGCTCTCCCTGGCGGTGGCCATGCTTGGGGGGGTCGCCTGCGCCACCCAGCCTCCCCCTCCGGGGTGCTGCTGTGGTTCCCAGGCAGTGAGAGAGGCCCCCCCGGTTGTATAAAAAGGGGGCATTGGGAAGCCTCCCCGTGGTGCTCCTGGATAGTGGGATAGTGCTAATGTAGCATGAGCTAATTCCTGCAGGGCAACCGCTTTGCGGTATTGTTTTTTTGACCCTGCATAGTTTGGCATGCGAAAGTAAATGCATATTTGCATGAGCATTGCCTCATGAATAGCCAATTAGGCCAGATTTGCAAAGCCAGACTTGCTAGGGTTAAACTTGGTGTTTGAGTACGCATAAACTTTCTCATGGAAAGCATTTTTTTCAGAAGAAGAAGTAGCCCTGCCCCCAGGGCTGGTCCAAGCAAGCAAGAAGTAGTAGCCCTGCCCCCAGGGCCGGTCCTAGACTTTTTTCCGCCTGAGCTGGAGGGGGTAGCGGGCAGGAAGGGGGTATTGGGCACAGCGGCGGGAAGGGGGGTCGGTCACCTGGGTCCCCCTCTGTGCTCCCCCTCCAGGACTTATGAGGCGACACTGAAAAAAAGTTAAATACCTGGCTGGTAGTTGTAGCCTTAGGGGACGCCATCCGCGTCCTCCGTTCCATTCCGCTGCGGGTTCTTTTCAAGATGCTCAGGCCCCGACCCCATCCCACCGGTCGTCCTGATTTTCCCCAATAAAGATGGCCGCCAGCCTCGCAGCACGTCTTGCAGTGCCTGCGCAGTCCATATAGCTGCGAGTGCGGCTGCACAGCTCTAACTCCTCCTCCAGTCCTGAACTGCGCAGGCGCAGCAAGACATGCGGTGAGGCTGGCGGACATCCTTATTGGGGAAAATCAGGATGACCCGAGGGATGGGGTCGGGGCCTGAGCATCTTGAAAAGAACCCGCAGCGGAATGGAACGGAGGACGCGGATGGCGTCCCCTAAGGCTACAACTACCAACCAGATAAGTCCTGGAGGGGGAGCGCAGATGGGGGACTAGACTGACTTCACGAACATTCACCGCAATGTAAAGGAGTGTATTCAGTCACGGACAACTGTATGTTGCTCTGTCCACAGTTCCATCTTTTCATTCCCTAACAGTGATAACCTCAAACCCACCCCATCTGCACAACTGTGTGTTTCAGGAAGTCTTCACGCATTAATAATTATGCGACGTATGCTATGCTGTGGGTCGGCTAGTATGATATATTTAACTGACATTTTTTATCATAACCACCAACAATTTGTACAGGAAAATCATGATGATTTACAAGGTTGCCCAAACTGTCACATCCCACTGTATATACATATACTGTATATACATGCATATGTATATACATATACAGTACATGTAAATACATATATATGTATATATAGAGAGGGAGTTTTGCCTGTCTAATTCCTCCTTGTTTGTCTGACATCCACAGCAAAGGACCGGCATCACACGATGTGATTATAGCTCTTTGTATTTATTTATAGCAGCATAATAGCAACAGCATGAAAGCAACAACAGACCGCTGTTTCGGCCTTCCTAGGCCTTTATCAAGTTGCCTTGTGATCATGTAACAAATAGTGACACAAATACCCATATATATAGTGCAAAACACAGCCCCTTAGGACCCAATAGCCAATCATGACAGCGTAGCAAAGGCGGACCTGATGGGAGACTAACAGCCGACCAATAAAAGGCATGTATTTCAAATGGTCACTCACCAATCAGTATATAGAGAGGGGTCCCCGCTGTAGAATCTCGGAGAGAGGGCACATCATAGCGGACGCCGCCGCCTCCATCCACGGAGGTCGGCGGCATGACGTCAGAGTCAAGTGACTGGTCACATGACTCTATCAGCTGACGCCCGCCGACCAATCCTGTGCGCCCAAACAACTCCATTATCCTCACCAGCATCCGCATCATAGCGGTGGGTGGTGCTAGAGCGGCCCCGTACGTCCGCCCATGTTACTATAGTAACCAGACGCCCATAACAATAAAGGCCGCAGCACTCACCACACCTGCAGCGAAGTTAAAGGGGGACTCCTGTCTCACCAAACCAACGCTGTCATGTGGCCTGTGAAAATAAAAACAAAAATACATTAAAATACAATCACATGTTAATTACAGATACAATACACCGGATACAAAAGTTAAATACAGAAACTCAAGTCTAACTCTCTATTAAGTCCTGCCCGCCCCATGGCATCCAGTCTCCTGATCCACCCCGCCTCCCTTCTCAATAATTCTTTTTTCTTGTCACCTCCTTGCCATTGGGGTGAAACCCCATCAATGGCCATTACCCTCAATTGAGAAACCTGATGCCCACAAGCACTGAAGTGCTCGGATACTGCCTGTCCCACTGTATGATTTCTAATAGCTGTCTTATGGGCAGAAATCCGCACCTTAAGGCACTGAGTAGTCATTCCAATGTATATAAAGCTACAGGGACACTTGATCAGATATACTACATAATCAGAATTGCACGTATAGTGTCCTCTAATGTAAAACTCAGTGCCCAAGGTGGGATGCTGAAATGTGTTGCCCCTTATAACACTGCTACACATATGGCAAGAGAGGCATGGAAACATGCCTCTCCTGCCAGAGTGAGGCTGCTGCAACGGTGCCGATTTAACACGTAATTTGTCTCGCAAATTAGGGGCCCGACGATACGACATCATGGGAGGACTTCTGAATTTGGGCACCCTCGGGAAACCATCCCGAAGAAGGTGCCAATGTCTCCGCAATGATCTAGCCACAACATCACTACAAGTGCTGTAAGTGGATACAAAAGGGATACGCGGCACTCCCTTAGCACCTGGTCTGCGACGACGTCTATCACCTTGTATGATATCATCAGGATAGCCCCTAGAACGGAACTTATCCGATAGTTGAGCTCTGCGAACGG
This sequence comes from Hyperolius riggenbachi, assembly GCF_040937935.1. NCBI lineage: Eukaryota > Metazoa > Chordata > Amphibia > Anura > Hyperoliidae > Hyperolius > Hyperolius riggenbachi. The sequence goes on from NC_090648.1 coordinate 39,696,179, forward strand.
CACATGCAGCAGGATCACTTACTATCCTATCAACCCTAGTAAATTGACTTCCAGGTATCCCATCCCTCACCCCCTTGGGATGAAAACTCCCGTAGTGAAGTGTGGAATTCCTGTCCGTCGGCTTGATAAATAAATCAGTGGAGATAATCCCCTGTCTATTACAGACCAGGACATCAAGAAATGAAATTTGCTCCAAATCCCAGTTAACCGTAAGTTTAATACTGGGACACTGCTGGTGGATCTCCTGGATGAATGCATCCAAGGTACAACGTGGCCCCCTCCATATGCAAAACACATCGTCTATGTAGCACCACCAACAAAGGGCATATTGGCGATACATATCTGTGGCGCTACATAGACGATGTGTTTTGCATATGGAGGGGGCCACGTTGTACCTTGGATGCATTCATCCAGGAGATCCACCAGCAGTGTCCCAGTATTAAACTTACGGTTAACTGGGATTTGGAGCAAATTTCATTTCTTGATGTCCTGGTCTGTAATAGACAGGGGATTATCTCCACTGATTTATTTATCAAGCAGACGGACAGGAATTCCACACTTCACTACGGGAGTTTTCATCCCAAGGGGGTGAGGGATGGGATACCTGGAAGTCAATTTACTAGGGTTGATAGGATAGTAAGTGATCCTGCTGCATGTGCCGTTCGCAGAGCTCAACTATCGGATAAGTTCCGTTCTAGGGGCTATCCTGATGATGTCATACAAGGTGATAGACGTCGTCGCAGACCAGGTGCTAAGGGAGTGCCGCGTATCCCTTTTGTATCCACTTACAGCACTTGTAGTGATGTTGTGGCTAGATCATTGCGGAGACATTGGCACCTTCTTCGGGATGGTTTCCCGAGGGTGCCCGAATTCAGAAGTCCTCCCATGATGTCATATCGTCGGGCCCCTAATTTGCGAGACAAATTACGTGTTAAATCGGCACCGTTGCAGCAGCCTCACTCTGGCAGGAGAGGCATGTCTCCATGCCTCTCTTGCCATATGTGTAGCAGTGTTATAAGGGGCAACACATTTCAGCATCCCACCTTGGGCACTGAGTTTTACATTAGAGGACACTATACGTGCAATTCTTATTATGTAGTATATCTGATCAAGTGTCCCTGTAGCTTTATATACATTGGAATGACTACTCAGTGCCTTAAGGTGCGGATTTCTGCCCATAAGACAGCTATTAGAAATCATACAGTGGGACAGGCAGTATCCGAGCACTTCAGTGCTTGTGGGCATCAGGTTTCTCAATTGAGGGTAATGGCCATTGATGGGGTTTCACCCCAATGGCAAGGAGGTGACAAGAAAAAAGAATTATTGAGAAGGGAGGCGGGGTGGATCAGGAGACTGGATGCCATGGGGCGGGCAGGACTTAATAGAGAGTTAGACTTGAGTTTCTGTATTTAACTTTTGTATCCGGTGTATTGTATCTGTAATTAACATGTGATTGTATTTTAATGTATTTTTGTTTTTATTTTCACAGGCCACATGACAGCGTTGGTTTGGTGAGACAGGAGTCCCCCTTTAACTTCGCTGCAGGTGTGGTGAGTGCTGCGGCCTTTATTGTTATGGGCGTCTGGTTACTATAGTAACATGGGCGGACTTACGGGGCCGCTCTAGCACCACCCACCGCTATGATGCGGATGCTGGTGAGGATAATGGAGTTGTTTGGGCGCACAGGATTGGTCGGCGGGCGTCAGCTGATAGAGTCATGTGACCAGTCACTTGACTCTGACGTCATGCCGCCGACCTCCGTGGATGGAGGCGGCGGCGTCCGCTATGATGTGCCCTCTCTCCGAGATTCTACAGCGGGGACCCCTCTCTATATACTGATTGGTGAGTGACCATTTGAAATACATGCCTTTTATTGGTCGGCTGTTAGTCTCCCATCAGGTCCGCCTTTGCTACGCTGTCATGATTGGCTATTGGGTCCTAAGGGGCTGTGTTTTGCACTATATATATGGGTATTTGTGTCACTATTTGTTACATGATCACAAGGCAACTTGATAAAGGCCTAGGAAGGTCGAAACAGCGGTCTGTTGTTGCTTTCATGCTGTTGCTATTATGCTGCTAAAAATAAATACAAAGAGCTATAATCACATCGTGTGGTGCCGGTCCTTTGCTGTGGATGTCATATTGTGACCCCTTGGTACCGGGGTGAGGACCTGGGCACGCCAATTCTTTTGCAGCCGGTTGTGTGCTCCTGGACTCTTGTGGATAATACTCCTTGTTTGTCTCAAATCACAAGTTGTAATTTGATCTCTCCCCTGTGCCATCTGATTGCCAATGCAGAGATGGCAGATAAGCTCATTTGAAAGCACAGGATGTTCACAATATAGCCATTTGTTTCCCAACTGCTTCTGAGATAAGTGCTTCTGCCTTACTGTTACCGACATCGGCCTGGATTTTGACTAGTGTTGGGCGAACACCTGGATGTTCGGGTTCGCGAACGTTCGCCGAACATGGCCACGATGTTCGGGTGTTCGCGCCGAACTCCGAACATAATGGAAGTCAATAGGGACCCGAACTTTCGTGCTTTGTAAAGCTTCCTTACATGCTACATACCCCAAATTTGCATGGTATGTGCACCTTGGGAGTGGGTACAAAAGGAAAAATTTTTTTTGAAAAAGAGCTTATAGTTTTTGAGAAAATTGATTGTAAAGTTTCAAAGGAAAAACTGTCTTTTAAATGCGGAAAATGTCATTTTTCTTTGCACAGGTAACATGCTTTTTGTCGCCATGCAGTCATAAATGTAATACAGATAAGAGGTTCCAGGAAAAGGGACCGGTAACGCTAACCCAGCAGCAGCACACGTGATGGAACAGGAGGAGGGCGGCGCAGGAGGAGAAGGCCACGCTTTGAGACACAACAACCCAGGCCTTGCATGAGGACAAGAAGCGTGCGGATAGCAATGCCTTTTGCCGCCATGCAGTCATAAATGTAATACAGATGAGAGGTTCAATAAACAGGGACCGGCAACGCAAACCCAGCAGCAGCACACGTGATGGAACAGGAGGAGGCGCAGGAGGAGAAGGCCACGCTTTGAGACACAACAACCCAGGCCTTGCATGAGGACAAGAAGCGTGCGGATAGCAATGCCTTTTGCCGCCATGCAGTCATAAATGTAATACAGATGAGAGGTTCCGTAAAAAGGGACCGGCAACGCTAACCCAGCAGCAGCACACGTGATGGAACAGGAGGAGGCGCAGGAGGAGAAGGCCACGCTTTGAGACACAACAACCCAGGCCTTGCATGAGGACAAGAAGCGTGCAGATAGCAATGCCTTTTGCCGCCATGCAGTCATAAATGTAATACAGATGAGAGGTTCAGTAAACAGGGACCGGAAACGCTAACCCAGCAGCAGCACACGTGATGGAACAGGAGGAGGCGCAGGAGGAGAAGGCCACGCTTTGAGACACAACAACCCAGGCCTTGCATGAGGACAAGAAGCGTGCGGATAGCAATGCCTTTTGCCGCCATGCAGTCATAAATGTAATACAGATGAGAGGTTCAATAAAAAGGGCCCGGCAACGCAAACCCAGCAGCAGCACACGTGATGGAACAGGAGGAGGTGCAGGAGGAGAAGGCCACGCTTTGAGACACAACAACCCAGGCCTTGCATGAGGACAAGAAGCGTGCGGATAGCAATGCCTTTTGCCGCCATGCAGTCATAAATGTAATACAGATGAGAGGTTCAATAAACAGGGACCGGCAACGCTAACCCATCCCAGATGTTCACTGTTCATGTTACTTGGTTGGGGTCCTGGAGTGTTGCGTAGTCGTTTCCAATCCAGGATTGATTCATTTTAATTTGAGTCAGACGGTCTGCATTTTCTGTGGAGAGGCGGATACGCCGATCTGTGACGATGCCTCCGGCAGCACTGAAACAGCGTTCCGACATAACGCTGGCTGCCGGGCAAGCCAGCACCTCTATTGCGTACATTGCCAGTTTGTGCCAGGTGTGTAGCTTAGAGACCCAATAGTTGAAGGGTGCAGATGGATTGTTCAACACGGCTACGCCATCTGACATGTAGTCCTTGACCATCTTCTGCAGGCGAGCGGTGTTGTAGGTGGAACTGGGCGATTGCTGTTCTGTGGGCTGCTGCATGGGTGTCAGAAAATGTTGCCACTCCAAGGACACTGCTGATACCATTCCCTTGTGGGCACTAGCTGCAGCTTGCGTTCTTTGTTCCCCTCCTCGTCCTGGGTTTGCGGAAGTCAGTCTGTCGGCGTGGAACTGGCTAGAGGAGGAGGATGTCAATCTCCTCTCTAATGTCTCCACAAGGGCCTGCTGGTATTCTTCCATTTTGACCTGTCTGACAGTTTCTCCAATGAGTTTGGAAACATTGTCTTTGTACCGTGGATCCAGAAGGGTATAACCCCAGTAATCCACGTCGTCCAGAATTCGAACAACGCGCGGGTCGCGTTCGATGCAGTCTAGCATGAATTGAGCCATGCCTGCCACAGTCCTAACAGAATCCTCAACATGTTCTTCTGAGCTTGACGCACCCTCATCATCATCACCAGCATCATGCCGTCGCCCACCTTCTTCCTCGTCTTCTTCTGCTGTCCATTCCCGCTGAATCATGGAAGTCCAACGTGCACCGCTCTGTCCCTCGGCAGTGGGGGCGTCCAAGTCCTGCTCCAACTCCAGCTGTTCCTCATCCTCTTCTTCAGCATAGCTGCCGGGAGGACCAGCGTTTCCTGAGGCAGATTGCCTGATGTTGGTATCATCATTACGCTGATCGTTGTCCTCTTGAGATTCCCCCACTTGCATCCTGACTGCGGCTTCCTTGATCTGCAGCATTGATTTTTTCAGCAAACACAGCAGTGGCATCGTAATGCTGAGTGAAGAGTTGTCACCGCTCACAAGCAACGTGGATTGCTCAAAATTTTGGAGGACTTGGCAGAGGTCCAACATGGTGGCCCAATCAGATCCACAGAAGCTTGGTAGCTGTCCGGATGCTCCTCGGTACTGCGCCGTCATGTACTGGACCACTGCACTCTTCTGCTCGCAAAAGCGTGCTAGCATGTGCAGCGTCGAATTCCAGCGGGTGGGTACGTCACACACCAAGTGATGGTTCGGTAGATTGAACCGCTCCTGCATCTTGGTGAGTCCCTCCGAAGCGGTACTGGACTTTTGGAAATATTTGGCCACTCGTCGCACCTTCAGCAGAAGATCTGCCACGCCTGGGTATGTCCTCAGGAACCGCTGAACAACTAGGTTCATAACGTGTGCCAGGCAAGGGATGTGTCTTAGCTTAGCCAACTTTAAAGCGCGAATGAGATTGCTCCCATTGTCACACACAACCATGCCTGGTTTCAGGTCCAGCGGTGCCAGCCACAAATCGGTCTGTTCCTTGATTCCCTTCCAAATTTCTTCACCTGTGTGCTGCTTATCTCCAAGGCAGATCAGCTTCAGTAAGGTTTGCTGACGCATGGCAACAGCTGTGCTGCACTGCTTCCACGACCCTATTGCTGGGTTACCGATGCCGGATGAGGTACCGCTTTGAGAGGCGTTGGAGGAGAAGGAGTCAGAGTCGAGGTAGGTGCTCCTGCTATCTCTGAGGGACGCCGGTCCAGCAGTTTGCGGCGTGGGCAACACCCGCGCCGTAGCCGGTGAGGAGTCGCTGCCAGGCTCCACAAGGTTCACCCAGTGCGCCGTCAGGGAGATGTATCGACCCTGGCCAAAGGCACTCGTCCAGATGTCTGTGGTGAGGTGAACCTTGCAGGCAATGGCATTTTTCAAGCTTCTGGTTATTTTGCTAACCATGTGCTCATGTAACGCTGGCACTGCAGACTGCGCAAAATAGTATCGGCTGGGAACCACGTAACGTGGGATGGCCAGCGCCATCATGCGCTTGAAGCTGTTTGTCTCCACCACGTGATATGGCAGCATTTCGCAGGCCACAAACTTGGCTATGCTGGCTGTTAGTACCACGGCCCGGGGGTCATTTGCTGGCAATTTTCTCTTGCGCTCTAACATCTCCAGGACAGACAACTGAACCGTAGGATCGCACACCGAAGGACAGTTGGTTGTTGTTGTCGTGGTCGTTGAAGACTGGGAAACGTCAAGAGGACTGTTGCGGAAACTGACATCGTCGTCTACTACGGATGTTTGTGTACCACGTAATGGCTGGGCTGCTGCTGAGGAGGGTCTGGTGACAACAGAGGCAGTGTTGCTGGGGGCTGGAAGCGAGCCGCTACCCTGGCCTTGCGTGTTTGACCACAGAGTGCTATGTTTGGCTACCATGTGGCGGCGCATGCTGGTGGTGGAGAGGTTGTTGATATTTTTCCCCCTGCTCAGTTGGGTCCTGCACACCTTGCAAATCACCATGGTAACATCCTCCCTGCAGTCGGCGAAGAAAGCCCATACTTTTGAGCTCCTGCTTTGCTGGCGAGTTTCTTTCGTGCCTCTTTGGCATCTCACTTCTACGGCTATGCCTGTTGTGTCCGAAATACCCCGCCCCCGCCTACTTTGTGGCACACGGCGAACTCTTGCAGCAGTGGGTTCTGCAGCAGACTCATCTGTACTGCTGCTATCCCGACAGCGAGGTTGTACTCGATAATCCGGGTCTGTGTCCACATCGTCCAAAACCTCCTCTTCCATCTCCTCATCTGTGACTGTGTGTGTGTGCAGTGGACTAGAGCTCCCCAGAACACCCTCTGCGCACCTCACTCCCATGTCTTCAAGATGTTCTTGGTGGACCTCCTGCAATTCAAATTCCTGCGCACATTGCTCAGGGATTTGGGTGTCTTCGTCCTCGCCTTGCATTTCAGTGCGTGGTGCATTTACCTCGCACAATGGTTGTGAATCCGGGCACAACACTTCTGGCTGTTTCATTGTTTGTGGGGGTAGGAGTGGGAATAGCTCCTCCGAAGAGGCCATTGTGTCCGGAAATAATTGTTTGGACTGGTTATTCGGCCATTGTGTGCATGGTGTAGCTGCTGGTTGTGTCACCGTTGTGCCCACTGGCTCCTTGTAACTGGCAGAGGACCTCGTGCGTGACAACAAGGATGTGCTGGTGCTGCTGCTGCTTAACCCGCTGCTGGATGCTTGAGAGGTCATCCAATTCATTATCCGTTCCTGCTCTTGTGGATTAGTGAGGGTTGTTTGTGTGGCACACATGGGTGGTATTGAGTGGGTTTTCTTAGGTGCTCCACTGCGGCCTCTACGTGAACCGTCAGGGGAAACACCTCTTCCCTTGCCCCTCCCTCTTTCACTGGATTTCTTCATTATGGTTGTACTGATCCCAGCAGTACACGCACACTGACTGGCAGTACAGTGGCAATAGACAATGCTATATAGTATGTTATAAACTGGTGATGGACGGAAGTACTACTGATCCCAGCAGTACAGTGGCAATAGAAGACAATGCTATATACTATGTTATACACTGGTGATGGACGGAAGTACTACTGATCCCAGCAGTACAAGCTGACTGGCAGTACAGTGGCAATAGAAGACAGTGCTATATACTATGTTATACACTGGTGACGCCTGCACTGACCTCTGCCTGGATTTTACTACTCTCTGCTTGCTGCCTGCACCGACATCTGCCTGGATTTTGACTACACTCTGCTTGCCGCCTGCACCGACCTCTTCCTGGATTTTGACTACCATCGGCCTGCCGCCTGCACTGACATCTGCCTGGATTTTGACTACTCTCTGCCTGCCGCCTACACCGACCTCTGCCTGGATTTTGACTACTCTCTGCCTGCCGCCTGCACCGACCTCTTCCTGGATTTTGACTACTCTCTGCCTGCCGCCTGCACCGACCTCTTCCTGGATTTGACTACTCTCTGCCTGCCTTATTTGTACAGTTTCAAAATGTTTTAAGTTTATTCATAAATTTAATTAATTCAACAATTTTGTGTCCCAGTCTTTTATTTATATGCAGAATGGCTACCAGGCTTTTATTATGGCATATTTTGGTGAGTTATGATTTAAGAAATGGAGGCCTAAAATTCTTGAAAAAAAATCTACTGCTTTTGACTCATTATTCCAGACAGAAATGCACCACCAGGGAGGTTAAGGATTGAAACCTTAACAGGGGCGTAGCAATAGAGGTTGCAGAGGTTGCGACCGCATCGGGGTCCTTGGGCCAGAGGGGCCTCGCAGGGCCCTCCCTAAACCACAGTATTAGCTCTCTATTGGTCCTGTGCTCATAATAATCACTTCTATAGATACTTTAAATAGTGGTAATCATTAACAAACTGTCCCCCATCCTCTTCTTGCACCTCTGACACTGTAGTTGCCATTGGCAGGTTTTGGTGCATCATATCAATTGCTATGTATAGAGTGTTTGGGGAGCCTCATTGTAAAACTTGCATCGGGGCGCACAGCTCCTTAGCTACGCCACTGAACCTTAACTTTAAGAAATCAATCCTAAACTTAAGGACAAATTTCTTATTTTAAGGAAAATATAAGGTACATTGCTTAGTGAATACTAAATCATTTATCACCATGGTAATCACAGTAAAAACAGCTCAGAATCATTGTTAAGGACAGGAAATAAGCTTAGGGAGTTGTGGCCACTATCTGGCTACTAAGAAATAGAGAGAGGAGGAGTCTAGGGAACAGTGGTGCTCAAATACCCCTTTTTAAAATTCGAGTTTGGTCGAATTCGAATAGTAAATTATTCGAGTTCAGTCGAATATTCGAGTCGAATAATTTTTACTATTCGATTCGACCTCGGACTTCGAGCTCACTATTCGAGTCAGTATTCGAGCTCACTATTCGAGCTGACTATTCGAATTGGCCTTAAATAGCTTCCAACACTTGTTTTGAGGGTGAATGATGCAAGAAACATCTTTTTTCCATGTAACAACAGCAAGTGATTATGTGGGGATGTTCCTTTAAAAAAAAATGGTGGAAAGAGAAGTTGTGTCCAAAATTTTGTTCAGTACTGTATATACTTATTCTTCTTCTTCTTTATCTTCTATATCTTCTTCTTCTTCTTCTTCTTCTTCTTCTTCTTCTTCTATATCTTCTTCTTCTATAGCTTCTTCTTCTATATCTTTTTCTTCATCTTCTTCTTCTTCTTCTTCTTCTTCTTCTTCTTCTTCTTCTTCTTCTTCTTCTTCTTCTTTTTCATCTTCATCTTCTTCTTCTTCTTCTTCTTCTTCTTCATCTTCATCTTCTTCATCTTCATCTTCTTCTTCATCTTCTTCTTCATCTTCTTCATCTTCATCTTCTTCTTCTCCTTCTTCTTCTTCTCCTTCTTCTTTTTCTATATCTTCTTCTTCTTCTATATCGTCTTCTTCTTCTTCACTTAGTTCTCTTTTATAATTTTTTTTTTTAAAGAAATGCAGCTATTTTTGAGCGTAATAAATAGCTGGTGGCGCACGCATGTTGGAAGCGCCATTGTATGTGCTCCCTGGCAGTGGAAACACACAGACAGCAGGAGGTAAATTCAGCAGCAGGAGGAGGAGGATGAGTGTGTGGCAGCAGGCCAGGCAGTCAATGAGGCAGGCAGCGTGACATAATATCCCTGGTACCTAGCAGTGATACCAGGGCTGTAAATAAACACAGCAGGAGGTCCCAGAGAGCGGTCGTGCAGCCCACATCGTGTCCAATGCACAACTGGGACAACACAGTTTTCAACCCGGGCACCTCAGAATAATTAAACCTTTTTTTTTTGTAATGGTTTTTTTGTTTTGTTTTTACAACAAATTACACAGATATAGCTATTGTTTGACGTAATAGCTGGTGGCAGAGTGGCAGCAGAAGGTAATTCCGTGTACCCTGGCACTGGGAAACACAGACAGACAGCAGCAGCAGCAGGAGGAATGGAGGAGTAGTGTGAGTGTGGCAGCAGGCAGGCAGCGTGACATAATAGCCCTGGTACCTAGCGGTGATACCAGGGCGTAAATAAACACAACAGGAGGTCCCAGACAGCGGTCGTGCAGCCCACATTGTGTCCAATACACAACTGGGACAACACAGTTTTCAACCCGGGCACCTCAGAAAAAATTAAACCTTTTTTTTAATGGTTTTTTTGTTTTGTTTGTACAAGTTAATTACACAGATATAGCTATTGTTTGACGTAATAGCTGGTGGCAGAGTGGCAGCAGAAGGTAATTCCGTGTACCCTGGCAGTGGGAAACACAGACAGACAGCAGCAGCAGCAGGAGGAATGGAGGAGTAGTGTGAGTGTGGCAGCAGGCAGGCAGCGTGACATAATAGCCCTGGTACCTAGCGGTGATACCAGGGCATAAATAAACACAGCAGGAGGTCCCAGACAGCGGTCGTGCAGCCCACATCGTGTCCAATACACAACTGGGACAACACAGTTTTCAACCCGGGCACCTCACAAAAATTAAACCTTTTTTTTAATTGTTTTTTTTGTTTTGTTTTTACAACAAATTAGACAGATATAGCTATTGTTTGACGTAATAGCTGGTGGCAGAGTGGCAGCAGAAGGTAAATCTGTGTACCCTGGCAGTGGGAAACACAGACAGACAGCAGCAGCAGCAGGAGGAATGGAGGAGTAGTGTGAGTGTGGCAGCAGGCAGGCAGCGCGACATAATAGCCCTGGTACCTAGCGGTGATACCAGGGCGTAAATAAACACAACAAGAGGTCCCAGACAGCGGTCGTGCAGCCCACATTGTGTCCAATACACAACTGGGACAACACAGTTTTCAACCCGGGCACCTCAGAAAAAATTAAACCTTTTTTTTAATGGTTTTTTTGTTTTGTTTGTACAAGTTAATTACACAGATATAGCTATTGTTTGACGTAATAGCTGGTGGCAGAGTGGCAGCAGAAGGTAATTCCGTGTACCCTGGCAGTGGGAAACACAGACAGACAGCAGCAGCAGCAGGAGGAATGGAGGAGTAGGATGAGTGTGGCAGCAGGCAGGCAGCGTGACATAATAGCCCTGGTACCTAGCGGTGATACCAGGGCTGTAAATAAACACAGCAGGAGGTCCCAGACAGCGGTCGTGAAGCCCACATCGTGTCCAATACACAACTGGGACAACACAGTTTTCAACCCGGGCACCTCAGAAAAAATTAAACCTTTTTTTTTTTAATGTTTTTTTTGTTTTGTTTGTACAAGTTAATTACACAAATATAGCTATTGTTTGACGTAATAGCTGGTGGCAGAATGGCAGCAGAAGGTAAATCCGTGTACCCTGGCAGTGGGAAACACAGACAGACAGCAGAAGGGCAGTACACAGCAGCCCACTGTAGGTGTAAAATGTGTGGCTGCAGGCGACGTAATAGTCAAAGTGAACCAGGCTGGCTTAGTGAGCAGGAGCCAGGAGGTGGTAAAGGGTGGTAAGGCACATTAAAGATGGTTTTTCCGGTAGCCAGTTCATGTCCCCCTCTCGCCGACAACAGGGGCCAGGAACTCGCCTTCCACCCACGCCTGGTTCATCTTGAGAAACGTCAGTCTGTCCACAGACTTGTGAGACAGACGTGAGCGTTTCTCGGTGACCACGCCACCAGCTGCACTGAAGCAGCGCTCGGACAGCACGCTGGAAGGGGGACAGGACAGCACTTCCAGGGTGTACTGCGCCAGCTCGCTCCAGATCTCCAGGCGCTTGACCCAATACTCCATGGGATCAACAGGGGCATCGCTGTCAAGACCGCTGTAGGACCCCATGTAGTCAGCCACCATACGGGTCAGGCGCTGGCTGTGACCGGAGGAGGATGCTGCTGCATGCACCTCCTCTCTAGTCACTGCTGCCGGAGCCTCTACAGTCCTGTAGAGCTCGTTGCTGAGAGACAGCAGGTCTGTGGGGCGCTTGCTGCTGGATGCAGGCACCTGCTGCTGCCTCTGTGCTGGCTGGACAGTGGGGGTGGAAAGCTGGGGGAAGGCTTCCTCCAAGCGCTCAACAAGGGCCTGCTGCAAGCTCCTTATTTGTTGCGCTGGGTCTCCTCCTGCAGGCGGCAGGAACTGGCTCAACTTCCCCTTGAGGCGTGGGTCCAACATCATGCTGATCCAGATCTCCTCCCTCTGCTTCATCTGGATCACTCTGGGGTCCCTGCGCAGGCACGCCAGCATGTGCGCTGCCATTGGGAAGAGGCGGGCCACGTGTGCTGGCACATCGATGGCAGTGCTGCTGTCCTCATCCTCTTCCTCTGCCGCCTCATCCTCTCTCCACCCCCGCACCAACTCAGCTGCGCTGTGCTGATCCCCCTCATCAGCAGCAAGGTCAGGGACCTCCACCAAGTCCTCCTCCTCCTCCCCCTCAGAGGTGGACTGTGCAGCTGCTTGACGCTCCTGCTGGTCCAAGGCTGCCGCTCCCTGTTCCAGCAAAGCATCGAGGGCCCTGTTCAGCAGACAAACCAGGGGCACCCACTCGCAGACCATAGCATGGTCCCTGCTCACCATGTTAGTGGCCTGCAGAAAGGGAGCCAGCACTAAGCACACCTGCTGCATGTGCCTCTAGTCATCATCGGGGACGATGGACGGGATGTTGCTGGTCTTGTCCCTTCTCTGAGCGGCGCAAACAGTGGCCAGGGCAAGGTACTGGTTGACAGCGTGCTTCTGTTCAACCAGACGCTCCAACATCGCCAGGGTGGAGTTCCAGCGAGTTGGAACGTCAATGATCAGCCGATGGCGTGGCAGCTCCAGCTCCTTTTGCACGTCTTCCAGGCTCGCACAGGCTGCAGCCGAGCGCCGGAAGTGACGCACAACGTCCCTTGCCGTTTCCAGCAGTTCGCCCATCCCCTGGTAGGTGCGCAGGAACTTCTGCACCACCAGGTTCAGCACGTGGGCAAGACAGGGGATGTGGGTCAGGTTTCCCCTGTCGATGGCGGCAACCAGATTGGCCCCATTGTCGGCCACCACCTCTCCGACTCTGAGGCCTCTGGGGGTCAGCCAAATCCTCTCCTGCTCCTGGAGTTTGGCCAACACATGGGTTGCCGTCAGTTTGGTCTTCCCAAGGCTGACCAACTGCAGCAGCGCTTGGCAGTGGCGGGCCTTCACGCTGCTGCTGAGGCGGGGGGTTTGGCCAGGTGTGCCGGAGGATGGCAGAGGATCGGAGGAACCTGCTGCAGTTCCCCTGACCCTGCGGGGTGGCACCACCCACTGTGTTGCTGCTGCTGCTGCTGTGCCCGCTGCTGCTCTCCCATCCTCACCCCCTTCCACCAAGCTGACCCAGTGGACAGTGAAGGACAGGTAGCGGCCTGTCCCGAAGCGGCTGCTCCAGGAGTCCATGGTGACGTGGACCCTTTCACCAACCGCGTGCTCCAGCCCTCGCTCCACATTGGCCATCACAAAGCGGTGCAGTGCAGGAATGGCCTTGCGGGCGAAGAAGTGTCTGCTGGGGAGCTGCCAGTCTGGGGCTGCACAAGCAAGCAGCGCATGCATGTCGCTCCCCTCCTGCACGAGCGTGTACGGCAGGAGTTGGGAGCACATGGCCCGTGCCAGCAAGCCGTTCAGCTGCCGCACGCGACGGCTGCTTGGAGGCAGAGCCTTAACCACCCCCTGGAAGGACTCGCTCAAAAGGCTCTGGCGTGGCCTTTTGCTAGCACGGGAATCAGCGGACACAGCAGAGGAGGCCACTGAGGACTGGCTGCCAGAACAGGCCTCAGTGGCGGCGGCAGGAGTTGCAGAGGGGGGAGGAGCAGTGCGTTTCCGCACTCCTGCTGGTGCTGCTGGAGGAGCAGGAGGGCGGGTGGCTGCTGTTGCTGCTGCTGCTGCTGAAGGCTGTGCAGTGATGGGTGTGGTGCCACTGCCAGCACCAGATGCCTTCAGCCTCTGGAACTCCTCATGCTGGTGGAAATGTTTCGCAGCAAGGTGGTTGATGAGCGAGCTGGTGCTGAACTTTAAGGGGTCTGCACCTCTGCTCAACTTCCGCTGACAGTGGTTGCAAGTGGCGTACTTGCTGTACACTGTGGGCATGGTGAAAAAGCGCCAGATTGGTGACAAAAACAACCCCCTACGGCATGGAACCGCTGCTGCCTGTCTCCCTGTGGTGGTTGGGGGGGGGGGGCTTGGGTGCGGCTGGTGGTGGTACTGGCAGATGCTGCTGCTGCTGCTGCTGAGCCTGAGACACCAGCAGGCTGTGGGACCTGCCTACTGCTGCCAATGCTTGCAATGATGCGCCTCCTTGCAAGGCCCACAAGTGCATCCTCCTCCTCAGAGCTGCTGATGACGACATCCCCTGGAGCTGGTGGCACCCAGTCTTTGTCGGTCACCGTGTCATCATCATCATCCCCCTCCTGAAACATGTCCTGCTGGGATGATGACCCCCCAAACTCCTCTCCTGATGAATGGATGGACTGCTTGACTGTCGCCACAGTCTTGCTGTCCAATCCCTCCTCCCCCAAAGTGCCCATCAGCATCTCCTCCTCAAAATCGCCAACAACAGCAGACAATACCCTGATGGTGCCTGGGGTGAAAAGACTGCTGAGTGACAGGTCGGCGACTGACGGTGAACTGGCCTCCTCCCCAGGCCCTGCTGGGCGGCTGCTACGAACAGGGGTGGTGGTGGTGGTGGTGGTGAGGGTGGAGGCCTCGGATGCAGAGCTGATGGCGGGCTGCTCATCCTCTGTCATCAGTTGCACCACAGTGAATGCATCCTTTTCCTCAACGGGACGTTTCCGACCCGGCTGGAGGAAAATAGGAGCAGGTGCTACACGCTGCTGCTGCTGTGTCTCTGCAGTGTGAGTTGCAGATGCTCCTGCTGGGCGGCGCCCAAGGCGTCCACGGCCAGTGGCTATAGGAGAAATGTTAGCCACTGACGCTGCTGCTGCGGAACTGTGCATGGTGGCGCGGCTGCGGCTTGCCACAATGCTGCTCCCTCTCCTCCTGATTCCCTTGCTGCCCTTCCCCTTGCCCAAACCGGGCTGCCACTTCCAGACATCTTAGATGTTTTGGGCGTAAACACAAACGTTTTTTAAAAGTGCGGGTGAAAAGTGGGGTACTTTAATGGAGTGGGTTGTTGGGTGAGGTGACACTAATCACTAAGTGATTAGATCGCTAAGTGATTAGTACAGTACAAATACAAAATACAAAAATCGGTAATCAGTGAACAGTGAGTGTGTCCCCTAGTACACTAACTAGAAAATACACTAATCAGTAGTAATCACAAGGAAATAGAGTGTGTGTACACTACAGACAGTGAGTGCACGCACGCGCAAACACGCGCAGGAGCTAGCCTATGAACAGAGACTGAGTGAGTGTCCCTACTACAGTAAGTAAGTAGTAACAGTCAGGAAGTACAACTAGAAGTTACAATAATCAGTAGTAATCACAAGGAAATAGAGTGTGTGTACACTACAGACAGTGAGTGCACGTACGCGCACACACGCGCAGGAGCTAGCCTATCTACAGTGACTGAGTGAGTGTCCCTAGTACAGTAAGTAAGTAGTAACAGTCAGGAAGTACAACTAGAAGTTACAATAATCAGTAGTAATCACAAGGAAATAGAGTGTGTGTACACTACAGACAGTGAGTGCACACACGCGCACACACGCGCAGGAGCTAGCCTATGAACAGTGACTGAGTGAGTGTCCCTAGTACAGTAAGTAAGTAGTAACAGTCAGGAAGTACAACTAGAAGTTACAATAATCAGTAGTAATCACAAGGAAATAGAGTGTGTGTACACTACAGACAGTGAGTGCACGCACGCGCACACACGCGCAGGAGCTAGCCTATGAACAGAGACTGAGTGAGTGTCCCTACTACAGTAAGTAAGTAGTAACAGTCAGGAAGTACAACTAGAAGTTACAATAATCAGTAGTAATCACAAGGAAATAGAGTGTGTGTACACTACAGACAGTGAGTGCACGCACGCGCACACACGCGCAGGAGCTAGCCTATGAACAGAGACTGAGTGAGTGTCCCTAGTACAGTAAGTGAGTAGTAACAGTCAGGAAGTACAACTAGAAGTTACAATAATCAGTAGTAATCACAAGGAAATAGAGTGTGTGTACACTACAGACAGTGAGTGCACACACGCGCACACACGCGCAGGAGCTAGCCTATGAACAGTGACTGAGTGAGTGTCCCTAGTACAGTAAGTAAGTAGTAACAGTCAGGAAGTACAACTAGAAGTTACAATAATCAGTAGTAATCACAAGGAAATAGAGTGTGTGTACACTACAGACAGTGAGTGCACGCACGCGCACACACGCGCAGGAGCTAGCCTATGAACAGAGACTGAGTGAGTGTCCCTAGTACAGTAAGTAAGTAGTAACAGTCAGGAAGTACAACTAGAAGTTACAATAATCAGTAGTAATCACAAGGAAATAGAGTGTGTGTACACTACAGACAGTGAGTGCACGCACGCGCACACACGTGCAGGAGCTAGCCTATGAACAGTGACTGAGTGAGTGTCTAGTACAGTAAGTAAGTAGTAACAGTCAGGAAGTACAACTAGCAGACAGTTACAATAATCAGTAGTAATCAAAAGGAAATAGAGTGTGTGTACACTACAGACAGTGAGTGCACGCGCACAGTCGCACACACACGCAGGAGCTAGCCTATGAACAGTGACTGAGTGTCCCTACTAGTACAGTAAGTAGTAACAGTAAGTACAACTAGAAATTACAATAATCAGTAATCACAAGGAAATAGAGTGTGTGTACACTACAGACAGTGAGTGCACGCACACGCAGGAGCTATGAACAAACAGTGACAGTGACTGTCCTAGTACAGTTACAGTATATAACTACAATACAAAATACAATCACTCAGTAGTAAAGGACAGCAGAAATACTGGTATAGATGAGAAATAAACTAACAGAGGACAGGAGAGAACAGCTGCCCACACAGGCAGGCCCTGAGGCCTAAAGCTGTAAGCCTGCAGCAGCTGTCTCTATGTAACACAAAAGCTACTAATTAAAATACAATGTCTATCTAACTAACAACAATATAGGTGTGTATAGGAGGTGTATATGAGCAAAAACGCTAGGTAATTGACCACAATAGAGCTCTTGCTAAGCCAAAGCACAAAGGAGCAGATCTCTCTCTGTACAAAGTCAGGCAAGGACGGAAAAACCTAAAATGGCGGCCGCTATTTATAGGGTAGGGGCTGGCCAGGGTCCCCCTCTGTGATTGGCTGCCGTCAGAGGGCCTGGGAGCCCTCTGATTGGCTCTAAGGACATCAATCTGGGCTATGACGCTATTCGAGCTCGGTATTCGAGCTCGAATAGCGCTGTTAGCTCGAATAGCTCGAATAGTGAATGGGCTTTTCGAGTTTACTCGAATAGCCCATTCGAATAGCTCCAGCTATTCGGAGCTCGAATACCGAGCTCGAATAGCTGGAAAAGAGCTCGAATATTTGAGCTACTCGAATATTCGAGCTCTGCTGAGCACCACTGCTAGGGAACCACTTAAAGAAACTACAAAAAGCTTCATGTTCACGTTGACTGTGAACTGTGTAATGTACATTATGGTAAAGGAACAAAAAATCTTCAGCTTCTGTAGAACTCTTTGAGTTATTTCTTCACCTCCCCTAACATGACACACTCACTTCCTCTTCCCTAAAACACAAATACACCCTGCAGATGATATTGCAGCGATCACACACTCTCTGCAGGGTGCCCTCCAAGCTGTATGAGGAGACATGAGGCTACTGATCTCTCTCCTCTGTTTCTTCCAAGGTAAGTCATCCATGAATGATGAATGCTGCTACAGATCCACCATAGGCTATTGTGTACTTTATCAGTGTGTATTCTTTACACACTACGGGGTTGATTTACCACAAGCCGGTAACATTGTCCACCATGCTGCAATGTTACCAGCCTGTACTGAAAGTTGTAATACTCGTTGCCCTGATATTGCAATTAGTGGTACCATAGCAACACACTTACACATTGTATGTGTGGTATGGAAGTAATGCAGCGTGCGCTTTGCTAATTCTGAAACGCGTTGTACACGGTTTACGTGCCTCACTACGAGCGCAGCGAGCATTACTATTTTCAGTACAGGCCGGTAACATAGGCAATCGGTGGGCAATATTGTCGGCATTTGGTAAATCGACCCCTTGTTTCTACTGTATATATGTGGCCTTTACATGAGTGTTCTTTTAAAAATTAAATAGAGTTTTAGCTTCGTTGGGGTTTTTTGGCATGAAGAAGAGGAGGAAGAGAGGGTAAAGCTTGGTTCATCTTAAAACGCAAAATGGAAATATTTGTTCATTTTCCCAGAGCCAATGCAAACACGGGGATGTCAATGGATCCTACATTAAAAATAGGATTTACCAGCAGTCCCCTTCGGTAATCAGCATGTGATCAGGATGCAAAGTTTCGATCTGCACGATAATTTTCCTGTGGAAGTGTTCTCCATAGATGGAGTGTGAAAGCCGTTGGAGCCACACCGTGCATCTGATGCTCTGTCTGCTCTGTAGTGCGAGCCGAGGGCTGAGTGTTAGAAGGAGGAGAAGTTGGTCCTGGTAACGCCAGCACCGATATTGGCAGAGAGCCCAGTACAATTTATTTCTTAAAGGATCACTGTCACAGAAAATTTTAAAATGTAAAATACATATGTTTACATACCTATAAGAAGAACATTTGTTCCAAATTACTGTAAATTGCACTATAATTTACTTTTCTGCAATGTGCCTGCCATTTACAGTAGGCAGTAAAAATCTGACAAATCGGTCAGGTTTTGGACTAGTCCACCTCCTCAGGGGGTATTCTCAGGGTCGTATGAGATCCTAATGAGAATGGCTGCGACTAGACAATAGGAATGTGTTCTGTTGCAGCAACTATGCAAGTGCTTATTAAAGCAATACTGAAGCGACCTAAAAAAAATGAGTCAGATACTCAGCCCCAGGCCGCCATGAGGTGGGGTAAGGCAGGTTCCTCAGGTGGCAGAAGTGATGGGGGAAGGCACCCGCCTGGCCACGGGTGGGGGGACCCGAGCTGGAGGGGGTAGCAACCAGGAAGGGGGGGGGGGGGGGGGGGTAAGGGGCAGAGGGCACAGCTGTGGGGAAGGGGTTGGATCCCCCTCCCTCACCTGGGTACCCCGGTCTGCACTCCCCCTCCAGCTATTAGCGCAGTGTAAAATTATCAGGCAGCAGGTGGGGAAGCAATGACAACTCCGTTCCACCGCTTGTCACTTCCTGCAATGCCGCCCACTTTACCGTACACTGGAGGGCACTGCAGGAAGTGACGAGTGGTGGAACACAGCGCTGAAATGTCAAAGAGATGAGTCATCGCTTCCCACCCACTGCGGCAATAGCTGGAGGGGGACCCAGGTGAGCAAGGGGGGGGTCCAACCCCCCTCCACACCCCTGTGCCCACTGCCTCCCTTTCTGGCTGCTACCTCCTTCAGGCTACCTATACTGGGGGCAATTATGCTACCTATCGGGGGGCAGCATCCTCACTATTTTCCCTCAGGCAGTATAAAGTCTAGGACCGGCCCTGATACTCACCCATGGAGAAGGAAAGCTCTGGATCCCATAGAGCCTTCCCAGTCCCCTCTCCGTACCCCTTGCTCCCTTGCCAAGCCCCTGTGAACTTTGAGTGCAGCATATGTGCGAGTCCCGGCTTGTGTGGGCACAGTATGGATGCACCATCTTTGGAAGCACTCGGGGACGCAGGTGCTTCTGATGCCTTCAGAGGACTCCTGAAGGCACCAAATTAGAATGAGGACAGTGGGGGAACGAGGATATAGAGAGAGAGCCAGGAAGGGTCTACAGCAGGGGTCCCCAACCTTTTTGAGCCCGGGGCCCCCTATACCGACCAAACTTTTCTCTGGGGCCCGGGGGAGGGGGGCGGGGATTTGGGGGTCGTGGTTAGTGGTGGCGGCAGTCCCCCTCCTGCCTTTTTTCCCCCGATTGTGAGTGTAGTATATACACTCGGCCCCTCAGAAAAACTGCCCAGGGACCACCAAGGGGGCTTCAGAGCCTTCCCTCTCTTAGGTGAGTATATAACTCGTTGTTTTAAAGCGGAATATAACCCTGCATTTCAACTTTGCTCTAAAACATTATTTACAGTATATTATATGCAACCAGCATTTTTTTTTTACTAGACCAGCATTGGAAGGGTTACACAGGGCTTTAAAGTCCCTAGAGATTTCTGCAGACGAATCCGAACTTGAGTTAGATACTTTTTGTTTACAAATATGTGTTTATTGTGACTCATCTCTCTCACTGAGAAGGAGCTTGGAGGACAGCCAAAGAGATGTATCTATTGATAAACAGTTACACACTAACTAAATAGAATGTAACTATCTGAATGTCTGCACGGAACTTAAAACCTCTGTGTTTAACCCTTCCAATGCTGGTCTAGTAAAAAAAAAATGCTTTTTGCATATAATATGCTGTAAATAATGTTTTAGAGCAAAGTTGAAATGCAGGGTTATATTCCGCTTTAAGGTTGCTTCAGTATTTCTTGAAAAAGTAAAGAAAACCTGTCACGTCTTAGATTTCTTTTAAGAAAGTTATCTCTGTGGGCTCTGCACATGACTGTAGTTGCCTAGAGTCAGGTAACTTCTGCTTTTGTTTACTCCCAACGTTAGCCAATAGTGACGTGTACACAGGAATATGCGGAAGTACGCCACACATTTTTTTATCCTCTTATGGAGGTGGCACGGGGCGTGGTCCGCCTCTAGAGCGGATGATTATGTGGAAGTTGACTGTTCTGCGGTTGGTCTGTGGATCTGCGAACGTCACCTGTTACAGCCCCCCATATGGTCCGCCAGCAGCGGGCTACTGTCTCTCATCAGGTCCTCACCGATTCATGCATTGTGATTGGACCATTTGTATATGGCCTTGAGTATATAAGGCTGCATGTTAGTGCAGATTGTCAGAAAGAGCTTGCAGCTTGACAAAGAAGTTTGGCACTTTGAAACAGCGGGCTGTAGCTGATACCAAGCCTTCCTCTCACATGTGGTATTAATTGCATGTTTATACAATAAAAGAGCCACTTTTTCAAGCAGTGCTGCTGAAGTTTGTTTTTTGTTGGCATTGATACTGAAGGACAGCAGGATCCCTGTCAGCTAAAGCATGCATTGTCTCCATTGGTGTGCTCGGTCCACCTTCTTTGTTGCAAAGTACTGGGAGTGGAGGCACCCAAAAATAGGTAATGTAATGAAACAAAAAATAATAAGGCGGAGGGAGGTGTCTTTACCACTCAAGATGGAAGAATCCAAACTACAAGGTTAATGTAAAAAGATGAAATTTTTTATTCAGCACGATTAAAAGGACAACACCTTTCATGGTTCACAGCGTGCTTCTTCAGGTCAATACAAGTGCCTTTAACCTCCTTGAGACTGCCATACCCAGATTGGCGTCAGGTCCTGGGGGAGTGGTTTGCAGGGGATCACGCGCCGATGTGCATCCCCCCTTAAATGACGGAGCTTTGCTCCATCAACGTTCTGCCAGCAGCGATCAGGGCATCCTGAGACTGGAGCCTCTCTCGCCTCTGCCTCGGCCCGGCCCTGCCAAAAACCCACATTTGGTTTGATTGGATGTAGATTGTTACCAATTAAGCACACTTATTCACAAGCATTCTATTATGTTAGCAATGAATCATGTAGCCTTCTAAAAGCAGGAGTTTGCAGTGGAGAGGTAGGTAGAGCAAAGGGAGATGATGTCAGAGTCAGAGGTAGTTGCTTCTCAAAAAGGATTGACATCCCCGCACATTGAAAACCACACAAACACACAACCACACACACAAACAGGCACACAGAGACACGAAACCACGCACACTGCACACACACAATCACACCCACAAACCTACAACCACACACAGGTACAAAATCCCACACAGATACAAAATCACACACACACAGACACAGTATTACACACAGACACAGGGAGACGCAGCCGCTGTGTCCCAGGAGATCAGGGCTCCACTGAGGTAGGACACCGCGCTGTTCGGGAAACTTTTGGCCTCAGCGGATGCCAGTTCCATCCATCCATAAGCTGCTGCTTACCGGAAGTAAGAGCTGCCACGGCCGGACACTTCTGTAACAGCCAGATTATCTTGCCCAGCCCTGCCGAATGCTGCCCAGGAGTCGGGACCCATTACAGTAATGAACACTAAAAAAAAAAAAAAAAAAAAAAAAAAATTGGCCCTAGACTACAGTACTTACACTACATAATATAGACATATGGTAATGGTAGGGATTAGATTGTGAGCTCCTTTGAGGGACAGTTAGCGACAAGATATATACATATATATACACTGTACAGCGCTGCGTAATATGTCGGCGCTATATAAATACTAAATAATAATAATAATAATAAAAAAAATAATACTGCACCTTCTGAACTGGAACACCTTGGCCACCACTGCCAGATGTCTGCAATCGGGATCCTTAGCAGCATCAGAAATACCACAGGCTCAGTTCAAGTTAAGGCTCAAAGTGGCAGACCAAGAAATATCTCAGACAGAATTGACGAATGGTGAGAACAGTCAGAGTCAACCCAGAGACCAGCACCAAAGACCTACAACATCATCTTGCTGCAGATGGAGTCACTGTGCATCGTTCAACTATTGGGAACACTTTACACAAGGAGATGCTGTATGTAAGAGTGATGCAGAGGAAGCATTTTTGTCCACCAAGGCACAAATAGAGCCGCTTGATGTATATTAAAGCATATTTGGACAAGCCAGCTTCATTTTGGAATAAGGTGCTGTGGGCTGATTAACCACTTCAGCCCTCAGTCGTTTTTACTTTATGCATCCGAGCAATGCTCACCTCCCATTCATTAGCCTATAACTTTATCACTACTTATCACAATTGACTGATCTACAGTATATCTTGTTTTTTCCGCCAGCAATTAGACTTTCTTTGGGCGGTACATTTTGCTAAGAGCCACTTTACTGTAAATGCATTTTAACAGAAAGAATAAGAAAAAAACTGAAAAAAATCATTATTTCTCAGATTTCGGCCATTTAAATTATGTCCCTATCACAATGTATGAAAACAATATTTTATTTGGAAATAAAGGTACATTTTTTTCCGTTTTGCATCCATCACTATTCACAAGCTTATAATAAAAAAAAATTGAAATATTTAATCTTTACATACTGTAGATATTTAAAAAGTTTAGACTCTTAGGTAAATATTTATGTTTTTTGTTTTATTATTGTAATATTTTTTTTTTTTATGAAACATTTTATGTGGGTATTTTTGGGAGGGTGGGATGGAAACTGTATTTTTTTTTTTTTTTTGTGCAAATATATGTGTATTTTTTTTTAAACATTTAGTTGTAGTTTTACTTTTTGGCCACAAGATGGCAGTCATGAGTTGATGACGTCACTCTAAGCGTAACACGTATGCTTAGAGGGACGCAGGGAGACGTAGGAAGCAGAAAAAGCGAAGCTTTTGCTTTTTCTGCGGGGAAGAGGAATCAGTGATCGGCACCATAGCCCGATTCACTGATTCCCTGGCTAACGATCCACGGGCCGGAAGCGCGCGTGCACGCGCGCGATCGGCCGCGGGAGCGCACATGGCCTCCTGGATGTAGCTAGTACATCCAGGAGGCGAAAGTAGTTAAACTACAATTTAGTTATTTGGGCATAACATAGGGCATTATGCATGGAGGAAAAACAACACAGCATTCAAAGAAAAGCACCTGCTACCTACTGTAAAATATGCACCTGCCTAATTGTGTTTACAATTATTGCCCACTTTCTATAAATCCAATAAACATCATTTCACTTCTGAAATCTCATTGTGTGTGTCTCCTATATGATACATTTAACTGACAATTTTTATCTTAACAACCAACGATTTATACAGGAAAATAATGATGATTAAAAAGGTTGCCCAAACTTTCAAGTAAATGGGAACCCGTTCAAAAAATAGAAAGCCAGATACTTACCTAAGTAGTGGGAAGGCTCAGGGTCCTAATGAGCCTTCCCTCTCCTCTCTCGGTGCCCGTTCCAGCGCTGGCTTCCCGTTGCAGTATTTGACTAAATTGGTCAAATACTGCTATTTCCGCTGTCAAAATGAGGCTTCAGGAGTCTTTGGGAGCCTGAGTACTCCTGAAGATGGGTCGCTCTACACTGCACACGCTTGAGCGCCCTCTCTCACGCTCTCTAAACATTTTAATGACGTTACACAAACAAAACCCCAGGCGCCACCATTGTTTATACTCAGGGTCGGACTGGGACACTAAGGGCCCACCGAGGAAGTTTCAACCTGCCCCCCACCCCATTTTGGGCTCACATATACATGTAATCTAGAAATGTTGCATGATTTTATGGTAGGGAATAGATTGTAAGCACTTCTGAGGACAGTCTCCAATAGGGATATGTCCACATGTCACCACGCACTGGAACATGGGCGTGGTCATGATGGGTCATGGGCAGACTTTAAAAAAAAAACACAAAATAAGTAGCGGTGTTATTCACAGAGATTAGGTCTGACCAGATACATTTTAGATAAAATAATCAAGTAGTTACATGCCTCATGATAATTCATCAAGTAGTCAAATGGCAGCAGATTTTCTGACAAAATGCAATCAGATTTGCGGCAGATTCCCCACAAAATGCAATCAAACTGGCAGCAGATATCCCCACAAAATGCAATCAGATTGGTGGCAGATATCCCCACAAAATGCAATTAGATTGGTGGCAGATATCCCCACAAAATGCAAATAGATTGGCGGCAGATATCCCCACAAAATGCAATCAAATTGGTGGCAGATTTCCCAACAAAATACAATCAGATTGGTGGCAGATATCCCCACAAAATGCAATTAGATTGGTGGCAGATTTCCCAACAAAATATAATCAGATTGGTGGCAGATATCCCCACAAAATGCAATTAGATTGGTGGCAGATATCTGCACAAAATGCAATTAGATTGACAGCAGATATCCCCACAAAATACAATCAGTTTGGCAGCAGATATCCCCACAAAATACAATTAGATTGGCGGCAGATATCCCCACAAAGGCAGGTCCCCAGTTAGTGGGGGCCCCCATGCTGGAAGGGGATGCAGTGGGCACAGAGTGGCGGGGAGGTGGGGAAGCCTCCCCCCTCCCTCACCTGGAGCCCCCCTCCCTCACCTGGGCCTTCCCCCCAGTTTAGGTAGGCAGGTCACAGGTGTCCCCAGTTAGGTAGGCAGCCAGGTCAAAGTCCCCCCCCCCAGCTTGGTAGGGGGGGCAGTGGGCACACAGAGCGGCGGGGAGGGGGGAAGCTTCCCCCCCTCCCTCACCTAGGGGCCCCCCCTTCCACGCTCCCCCTTTCGCACTCCCCCTCCCTCCAAAATTGCAGCAACTGGCAGCGAGCGGGGAATAGCTTACCAGCATGACATGAGAGGAGATCCACAGCTCTGCGTGCCGCTGGCTGGTCTCCGTCTCCTGCAATGCACTGACCAATCATGCTCTCACAGGAAGTACTGCGAGAGCGTGATTGGTTAGTGCATTGCAGGAGACAGAGACCAGCCAGCGGCACGCAGAGCTAGGGATCTCCTCTCATGTCATGCCGGTAAAGCTATTCCCCGGTCGCTGCCACTGGCTGCAATTTTGGAGGGAGGGGGAGTGTGGAAGGGGGAGCGTGGAAGGGGGGGCCCTAGGTGAGGGAGGGGGGAAGCTTCCCCCCTCCCCGCCGTTCTGTGTGCCCAATTTCCCTCCTTCCTGTGCTGTGCCCGCTCTGGGGCCCCCAGGAGCCAGGAGGCAGGGCCCACCGATGGAAACATCGGCCGTTCGGTGGGTAAGTACGAGCCTGTTTATACTAACAATTAAGCCTGGGTCACATTAGCGTTATTTTGTGGATCGGAACCGGAACGTATACTGTACAAATGGAACGGATGTGAATGGATCCAAAGTTAACCTATGGATCCATTCACATGCATCTGTTGGTACGGCGAAGTTCCCGTCCCCGGACCTAAAAATTGCTGCAGGCCGTAATTTTCCAGACTGTTTTGTCCAGTGGAACAGATCCGGACAAAAAATGCAGCAGCATTGGGGGCAATGGAAAACGGAACGTTTCTTCACACTAATGAAGAAACGGACCATTGCACGGGGGATGGGGGCATGGGCCGACATGAATCTAGCGACGGGAGGGTGAGGGGAGGGTGCAGCAGCCAGGCGGGTGGGTGAGGGAGGGTTTATACATACCAAATCTTCCATAGCAGCCGGCGGTAGAGGCTTCCGTCTTCTTCATGGCGCGTCATGTGACTAGTCACTTGACGCGCTGTGTAATTGCAGCGGAAGAAGAGCAAGCCCCTGCCGCCGGCTGCTGCAGAATATTAACCTCTTGAGGACTGCAGGGCTAAACCCCCCTAGTGACCAGGCCATTTTTAGTGAAATTGGCCACTGCAGCTTTAAGGCCAAGCTGCAGGGCCGCACAACACAGCACACAAGTGATTCTCACCCCCCCCCCCTTTTCTCCCCACCAACAGAGCTCTCTGTTGGTGGGGTCTGATGGCTTCCCCCATGTTTATTTTTTTTTAATAAATATTGTTTTTTTTTGGTTTTTTTTTAAAAACACTTCTTCTTTAAATCCCCTCCCTCCCCCCAGCCGGCCAATCACGCGATCGGCTGTCATAGGTTTCTGCCTATGAGGGCCGATCGCTCTCTTGTCCCCGAGGGGGACAGCCGTGTCACATGGCTGTCCCCAGTGCAGCGCTGCTGCTGATCGCAGCGCTGCACAGTCTAAATAGACGGCGATTACGCCGTCTAACAGTCTCCTGAGCGGCAATAGCCGCTCGGAGACTGAAGAGGGGGCGGAGCTCCGCCCTCCGAGCATGAGATGCGCGCGCAGCGTGTGCGCGATCTCATGCAAATTACAGCCCCAGGAATTTACGCCGATTGGCGTTAGGCGGTCCTGGGGCTGCCGCCGTGGCCACGCCCATCGGCGTGACGCAAGCGGCAACTGGTTAAGTATGTATTTGCTGAGTGAAAACAGATCCGAGCAATCATTGATCAGATCCGTTTTCACTATGTGAACAGGCTGCAGACAGAGCCATCCGGATCTGGTGAAGCGGAGACCGGATCCTTTTTGGCTCAAATGCTAATGTGAACCGGGCCTTAGGGATGGTCAATGAGATGCAAATAATTTTGAGTTGATGCAGGGTTATGCAAACTTTGAACGGAAATTGATGCAGCTTGAAAATGAATCAATCAAATCCTGCTGAGGTGAAATTCTATTGGTTGGCTTTCAAGCTGCATATATTTGCTTACAAAATTTGCATAATACTGCATCCACTCAAAATGATTAGCATCTCATTGACCTTTCCTATTAACAATATGGGATGTTTGTTTATATACACCCAACCCACATACATGTTGCAAATGATACTGTACATTTGCCCACCACTGCGGAGTCTGACTGCTGATTGGTTCATATATATATGTCCAAAAGTTTGGACACACCTTCTCATTCAAAGAGTTTTCTTTATTTTCATGACTATGAACAGTGTAAATTCACACTGAAGGCATCCAAACTATGAATTAACACATGTGGAAGTATAGTACATAACCAAAAAGTGTGAAACAATTGAAAATATGTCATATTCTAGGTCCTTCAAAGTAGCCACCTTTTGCTTTGATTACTGCTTTGCACACTCTTGGCATTCTCTTGATGAGCTTCAAGAGGTAGTCACCTGAAATGGTCTTCCAACAGTTTTGAAGGAGTTCCCAGAGATGCTTAGCACTTGTTGGCCCTTTTGCCTTCACTCTGCGGTCCAGCTCACCCCAAACCATCTCAATTGGGTTCAGGTTGGTGACTGTGGAGGCCAGCACCCCATCACTCTCCTTCCTGGTCAAATAGCCCTTACACAGCCTGGAGGTGTGTTTGGGGTCATTGTCCTGTTGAAAAATAAATGATGGTCCAACTAAATGCAAACCGGATGGAATAGCATGCCGCTGCAAGATGCAGTGGTAGCCATGCTGGTTCAGTATGCCTTCAATTTTGAATAAATCCCCAACAGTGTCCCCAGCAAAGCACACCCGCACCATCACACCTCCTCCTCCATGCTTCACGGTGGGAACTAGGCATGTAGAGACCATCTGTTCACCTTTTTCTGCGTCGCACAAAGACACAGTGGTTAGAACCAAAAATCTCAAATTTGGACTCATCACAGTAAAGCACAGATTTCCACTGGTCTAATGTCCATTCCTTGTGTTCTTTAGCCCAAACAAGTCTCTTCTGGTTGTTGCCTGTCCTTAACAGTGGTTTCCTAGCAGATATTGAACCATGAAGGCCTGATCCACACAGTCTCCTCTTAAGAGTTGTTCTAGAGAAGTGTCTGCTGCTAGAACTCTGTGTGGCATTGACCTGGTCTCTAATCTGAGCTGCTGTTAACCTGCGATTTCTGAGGCTGGTGACTCGGATGAACTTATCCTCCGCAGCAGAGGTGACTCTTGGTCTTCATTTCCTGGGGCTGTCCGCTTGTGAGCCAGTTTCTTTGTAGCGTTTGATGGTTTTGGAAACTGCACTTGGGGACACTTTCAAAGTTTTCCCAATTTTTCGGACTGACTGACCTTCATTTCTTTAAGTAATGATGGCCACTTGTTTTTCTTTACTTAGGTGCTTTTTTTTTGCCATCAGTGCTGCTCGGATACCCCTTTTCAAAATCCGAATCCGATTCGGATCCGGATACCCCGCTATCCGATCCGGGTCGGATATCCGAATTCAAAATTTTCCTATCCGAATCCGATTCGGATATCCGACCGTAGTATCCGACCGGATTCGGATATCCGGATTGAAAACCGGAAGTGGCCTTTAAATTGCTTTAAAAAGGTTTGTAAGGGTCAATTAGGCATGTAGCATCATTCTTTTTCAAAGGGGAACACTAATTGATGATGTGGGGACTTAAAATCCCCCCCCCCCACAAAAAAAGGCTGTCAAAGGGCCAAGTGCAAAGTGCCAAATGCAAAGGGCCAAGTGCCTAATGCAAAGTGCCAAGTTCAAAGGGCCAAGTGTCAAGTGCAAAGGGCCAAGTGCAAAGGGCCAAGTGTCAAGTGCAAAGGGCCAAGTGCAAAGGGCCAAGTGTCAAGTGCAAAGGGCCAAGTGCAAAGGGCCAAGTGTCAAGTGCAAAGGGCCAAGTGCAAAGGGCCAAGTGTCAAGTGCAAAGGGCCAAGTGCAAAGGGCCAAGTGTCAAGTGCAAAGGGCCAAGTGCAAAGTGCCAAATGCAAAGGGCCAAGTTCAAAGGGCCAAGTGTCAAGTGCAAAGGGCCAAGTGTCAAGTGCAAAGGGCCAAGTGCAAAGTGTCAAATGCAAAGGGCCAAGTTCAAAGGGCCAAGTGTCAAGTGCAAAGGGCCAAGTGCAAAGGGCCAAGTGTCAAGTGCAAAGGGCCAAGTGCAAAGTGCCAAATGCAAAGGGCCAAGTTCAAAGGGCCAAGTGTCAAGTGCAAAGGGCCAAGTGCAAAGGGCCAAGTGTCAAGTGCAAAGGGCCAAGTGCAAAGTGCCAAATGCAAAGGGCCAAGTTCAAAGGGCCAAGTGTCAAGTGCAAAGGGCCAAGTGCAAAGTGCCAAATGCAAAGGGCCAAGTTCAAAGGGCCAAGTGTCAAGTGCAAAGGGCCAAGTGCCTAATGCAAAGTGCCAAGTTTAAAGGGCCAAGTGTCAAGTGCAAAGGGCCAAGTGCCTAATGCAAAGGGCCTAGTTCAAAGGGCCAAGTGTCAAGTGCAAAGGGCCAAGTGCCAAATGCAAAGTGCCAAGGGCAAAGTGCCATGTGCCATGTGCAAAGTGCCAAGTGGCAACATGTGCAAACACGTGCAAAAATGTGCAAAGTGCAAACACGTGCAAACACATGCAAAATTGTGCAAACACGCGCAAACACATGCAAAAATGTGCAAACACGTGCAAAAATGTGCAAACACATGCAAAATTGTGCAAACACGCGCAAACACATGCAAAAATGTGCAAACACGTGCAAAAATGTGCAAAGTAAAAACACATGCAAACACATGCAAAAATGTGCAAACACGCGCAAACACATGCAAAAATGTGCAAACACATGCAAAAATGTGCAAACACGTGCAAACACGTGCAAAGTGCAAACACGTGCAAACACATGCAAAATTGTGCAAACACGCGCAAACACATGCAAAAATGTGCAAACACGCGCAAACACATGCAAAAATGTGCAAACACATGCAAAAATGTGCAAAGTGCAAACACGTGCAAACACATGCAAAAATGTGCAAACACGCGCAAACACATGCAAAAATGTGCAAACACATGCAAAAATGTGCAAACACATGCAAAAATGTGCAAATACGCGCAAACATGCAAAAATGTGCAAACACATGCAAAAATATGCAAACACGTGCAAAAATGTGCAAACACGCGCAAACATGCAAAAATGTGCAAACACATGCAAAAATGTGCAACGTGCAAACACGTGCAAACACATGCAAAAATGTGCAAACACGCGCAAACACATGCAAAAATGTGCAAACACGCGCAAACACATGCAAAAATGTGCAAACACATGCAAAAATGTGCAAAGTGCAAACACGCGCAAACACATGCAAAAATGTGCAAACACACGCAAACACATGCAAAAATGTGCAAACACATGCAAAAATGTGCAAAGTGCAAACACATGCAAAAATGTGCAAACACATGAAAAAATGTGCAAACACATGCAAAAATGTGCAAACACGCGCAAACATGCAAAAATGTGCAAACACATGCAAAAATGTGCAAAGTGCAAACACGTGCAAACACATGCAAAAATGTGCAAACACATGCAAAAATGTGCAAACACGCGCAAACACATGCAAAAATGTGCAAACACATGCAAAAATGTGCAAAGTGCAAACACGTGCAAACACATGCAAAAATGTGCAAACACGCGCAAACACATGCAAAAATGTGCAAACACATGCAAAAATGTGCAAAGTGCAAACACATGCAAAAATGTGCAAACACATGCAAAAATGTGCAAACATGCAAAAATGTGCAAACACGCGCAAACATGCAAAAATGTGCAAACACATGCAAAAATGTGCAAAGTGCAAACACGTGCAAACACATGCAAAAATGTGCAAACACGCGCAAACACATGCAAAACTGTGCAAACACATGCAAAAATGTGCAAACACGCGCAAACATGCAAAAATGTGCAAACACATGCAAAAATGTGCAAAGTGCAAACACGTGCAAACACATGCAAAAATGTGCAAACACGCACAAACACATGCAAAAATGTGCAAACACATGCAAAAATGTGCAAACACGTGCAAACACGTGCAAAAATGTGCAAAGTGCAAACACGTGCAAAGTGCCACGTGCAAACACATGCACAGTGCAAACACGTGCAAAGTGCAAACACGTGCAAACATGCAAAAATGTGCAAACACGCGCAAACACATGCAAAAATGTGCAAACACATGCAAAAATGTGCAAACACGTGCAAACACGTGCAAAAATGTGCAAAGTGCAAACACGTGCAAAGTGCAAAAATGTGGAAAGTGCAAACACGTGCAAACACGTTCAAAGTGCCATGTGCAAAGTGGCACTTTGCACGTGTTTGCACGTGTTTGCACATTTTTGCACGTGTTTTCACGTGTTTGCACATTTTTGCAGTTTGCACGTGTTTGCACTTTGCACGTGTTTGCACTGTGCATGTGTTTGCACGTGGCACTTTGCACGTGTTTGCTCATGGCAGGCAGGCAGCACCTGGCCTGGTGTGTGTACAACACACACACACAATCACATAGCAGCTGCAGCAGCACTGCAGCACACACTCTTAATGTCACATTTATGACATCAATCAAGCAAATGAATGATTTAACTATACTGTAGTGATAGTGAAGGGGTTAATCACTGAACAGCTTAGGTTTATAACTATGTACAGCCCTTTGTAGGGCACCAGCAATGGAGCAGGAGCATGTCTCTCAGGAAGCATTCAGCAAGCCAGGACGATCTGTCTCATCATGGCAGCCCTCCTTATTATACCAGGGGGGCTGGCCAGTGTTCCTTTCTGTGATTGGAAGCCAGGGTTTAGGCTGGGAGGCCTCTGATTGGCTTAATGAGGTCAGGTGGGGCTGGCCAGGGTTCCCCTCTGTGATTGGTTTCTGGTGCTTCTGCTGGGAGCCCTCTGATTGGCTCCCATGACGTCTGGACCTCATGCAGTGTTTCACTGGTCCAGAATATCCGCGGATATCCGTACTATCCGCGGATATCCGCATAGCCCAGCCAACTATCCGCAGATAGCTATCCGGATACTGGACCAGCTATCCGGAATCCGGATCCGATCGGATAGGCCTAAAAAGGTCGGATATCCGAGTCTATTCGGATATCCGGTATCCTGTTGAGCAGCACTGCTTGCCATAATACAAATTCTAACAGTCTATTCAGCAGGACTATCAGCTGTGAATGCACCTGACTTCTCCACAACGCAACTGATGGGCCCAACCCCATTTATAAGGCAAGAAATCCCACTTATTAAACCTGACAGGGCAGTGGCACACCTGTGAAGTGAAAACCGTTTCAGGTGACTACCTCTTGAAGCTCATCAAGGGAATTCCAACTTGCCAAGAATGTGCAAAGCAGTAATCAAAGCAAAAGCAAAAGGTGGCTACTTTGAAGAACCTAGAATATGACATATTTTCAGTTGTTTCACACTTTTTGGTTACCGTATGTACTATACTTCCACATGTGTTAATTCATAGTTTGGATGCCTTCAGTGTGAATCTACAATGTTCATAGCCATGAAAATAAAGAAAACTTTGAATGAGAAGGTGTGTCCAAACTTTTGGTCTGTACCTGTATCCTACTAATATAATAAATGGGAAAGTTCGGATGTTTGGATGTTTGGATGTTTGTTACTCGATCACGCAAAAATGGCTGAACGGATTTGAATGAAATTTGGCACACACATAGTACACTACCTGGAATAAAGTATAGGATACTTTTTATTCCCATAACCAAAAAGGGGGAGGAGACAAATACAAATTTCACTGGAAAATGTAAACTGCAGCCATTCTTACACTGTTAATGGTAGGGTTCTCAAACTTTGCACAGTTGGTCGCTGGGTGACTGGGATTAATATTCAGAAAGGTGGGTGGAGTCTATAAAAGCCAATCAAAATCCACCTATTGATTTTCAAGGGGAATATTTAATTGTTGCCATTCTTGCACAGTTAATCACCTGTACCTGGTACAGTTGGCCATTGGGTGATTGGGGTTCAAATTCAGAAAAGGGGTGGAGCCACATCCAATCAGATTAATTTTATTTCATTGCAAATTATTGATGCCAAAGACCGCAAAGCTCACATACTTGGTCATTAAGTAATTGTGTGTTAGGGTTAGAAAAGGGGGGTGGGGCCAACACCAGCCAAATACATACCCGGGCAACGCCGGGCGTCCAGCTAGTATCCTACTAATATAATAAATGGGAAAGTTCGGATGTTTGGATGTTTGGATGTTTGTTACTCGATCACGCAAAAACGGCTGAACGGATTTGAATGAAATTTGGCACACACATAGTACATTACCTGGAATAAAGTATAGGATACTTTTTATTCCCATAACCAAAAAGAGACAAATACAAATTTCACTGGAAAATGTAAACTGCAGCCATTCTTACACTGTTACACTGGAGGTGTGTTTAGCTTCTAAGAGTAGAATGGTTAATTTGCATATAGTCAGCAGTGATGCACTGGGAGACATCTCAAGCTCACTCCAACCTGAATTATCGCAAATTATTTCTGTTTTAAGAAAGCAAACTTTAACATCTTAGTAAGGGGGCTTTTAGGACCATTGTTGTCCCTTACACACTCCAATGAGTTCTGGGTCACCATGAGCTTGCTGGTTAGTCTGCACCTCTCGGTGTTACAAGCCCTACTGCATAGCGCCAAAGTAATCTATGCCATGCACTGATGAGGAGCAAACAATCCAAAACAGTCTGTATGCTTGTTGGATTAATATGGCTCTGTACAAATTAACAAATGGACACATCATTGCAATCCAGCAGTTCTGGAGGTGTGTTTAGCTTTTAAGGGTACAATGGTTAATTTGCATATATTCAGCAGTGATGCACTGGTAGACATCTCAAGCTCACTCCAACATGAATTATTGGCAGTGTCGGACTGGGACACTAAGGGCCCACCAAGGAAGTTTCAGCCTGGGCCCCCCCCCATTTTGGGCTCACATACACATGTACTCTAGAAATTTTGCATGAGTTTATGGTAGGGAAAAGATTGTGAGCACTTCTGAGGACAGTCTCCAATAGGGATATGTCCACATGCGGCGCACGCAGCGCGCCGCAGCGAAAGTAAATGGGTGTCACCACGCACTGGAACATCGGCGTGGTCAAGATGAGTCATGGGCAGACTTAAAAAAAAAAAAAAACACACAACATAAGTAGCGGTGTTATTCACAGAGATTAGGTCCGACCAGATACATTTTAGATAAAATATTCAAGTAGTTACATGCCTCATGATAATTCATCAAGTAGTCAAATCGCAGCAGATTTTCCGACAAAATGCAATCAGGTTGGCGGCAGATACCCCCACAACATGCAATCAGGTGGGCGGCAGATACCCCCACAAAATGCAATCAGATTGGCGGCAGATACCCCCCAAAATGCAAACAGGTTGGTGGCAGATACCCCCCCCCCCCCAAAAGTGGGCAGCAGTGACCAGAAAATCGTAATGTGGGCAGCAGGCACCTGAAAATCACAATGTGGGCAGCAGACACCTGAAAATCACAATGTGGGCAGCAGTTACCAGAAAATCGCAATGTGGGCAGCAGTGATCAGAAAATCGTAATGTGGGCAGCAGACACCAGAAAATCGCAATGTGGGCAGCAGACACCAGAAAATCGCAATGTGGGCAGCAGACACCAGAAAATCGCAATGTGGGCAGCAGTGATCAGAAAATCGTAATGTGGGCAGCAGGCACCAGAAAATCGCAATGTGGGCAGCAGTGAGCAGAAAATCACAATGTGGGCAGCAGTGACCAGAATATCGTAATGTGGGCAGCAGGCACCTGAAAATCACAATGTGGGCAGCAGTGAGCAGAAAATCACAATGTGGGCACCAGTGACCAGAAAATCGTAATGTGGGCAGCAGGCACCTGAAAATCGCAATGTGGGCAGCAGTGAGCAGAAAATCACAATGTGGGCAGCAGTGACCAGAATATCGTAATGTGGGCAGCAGGCACCTGAAAATCGCAATGTGGGCAGCAGTGAGCAGAAAATCACAATGTGGGCAGCAGTGACCAGAAAATCGTAATGTAGGCAGCAGGCACCAGAAACCCCCCTCCCTCACCTAGGGGCCCCCCCTCCAGAATTGCAGCCAGCGGCAGCAGCGGGGATGAATCACTTACCAGCATGACGGAGATCCGTAGCTCTGCGTGCCGCTGGCTGGTCTGGTCTCTGTTTCCTGAACTGACTGTCCAATCACGCTCTCGCAGTACTTCCTGCGAGAGCGTGATTGGACAGTCAGTTCAGGAGACAGAGACCAGCCAGCGGCACGCAGAGCTACGGATCTCCGTCATGCCGTTAAGTGATTCTTCCCCGCTGCTGCCGCTGCCTGCAATTCCGGAGAGGGGGGGGAGCGCGGAAGGGGGGCCCCTAGGTGAGGGAGGGGGGGGGAGGCTTCCGCCCCTCCCCGCCGATCTGTGCACAATGTCCCCCCTTCCTGCGCTTAGCCCGCCTCCTTTTTAGCACTGGGTCCCCCAGGAGGCAGGACGGCCTGGGCCTGTCCGAGGCTGATTATTGCAAATTCTTTCTGTTTTAAGAAAGCAAACTTTTGTTTTTCTTACAACTTGCACAGTTGGTCGTTGGGTGACTAGGATTATTATTCAGAAAAGTGGTTGGAGCCTATTAAAGCCAATCAAAATTCACCTATTGATTTTCAAGGGGAATATTTATATTTCTGCCATTCTTGCACTATTAATGGCACAAGCCTCAAACCTGGTATAGTTGGTCATTGGGTGACTGGGGTTCAATTTCAGATAGGGGGTGGAGCCACAAATAGCCAATCTGATTTGTTTCATTCCAATGCAAATTATTGTTGCCAAACACCGCAAAACTCACAAACTTGGTAATTGAGTAATTGTTTAATTGTGTGTTAGGGTTAGGAAAGTGGGCACAGCCAACACCAGCCAAATACATAAGCGGGCAACGCAGGGTCATAAGTGGGCGGAGACAAATACAAATTTTACTGGGAAAAGGTAAACAGCAGCCATTCTTACACTGTTAATGGTAGGGTTCTCAAACTTTGCACAGTTGGTTACTGGGTGACTGGGGTTAATATTCAGAAAAGTGGGTGGAGCCTACAAAAAAAACTATCAAAAATTACCTATTGATTTTTCAGGGGTATATTTCATTGCTGCCATTCTTGCACTGTTGATGGCACAAGCCTCAAACCTGGTACATACAGTTGATCATTGCGTGACTGGGGTTTAAATTTATATAAGGGGGTGGAGCCCCAAACAGCCAATCTGATTTTTACATAGCAAGGAAATAAACAGTGCTACTTAAAAACAGGCAAGTGCCTACCTGCAAAAGAGTGAAAGCCCCACTTGTGGGATATAATACACACCGAGCATACACATGACCTGTCTACCACTGGAGGAGGATGTTAGTTTCCTGTAACAGCTTGCATGCAACCTATTAAGTACTCGTCCCTCCCACTGCGAAGAAGTCGATCCTCCATGGGAGGGGCCTAACACTAACTAAATCCTAACCTATGTATATGCATAGCCTGGGTGCGGCTAATCAAATAAAATCGAAAATTGAAAATTGAGCAAAAGGTGGATCAGCGCAACACCAGGCCGCCTCCGAATGGCCTCCAAGCAGAGGTGCGCTGAGCCCCCCCAGAAACTACAAACGCACCTTGAACCCAAACAGAAGCTCTGCATATACACCAAAAGCATGGCTGTTAAGTGGGAGCAGCTGACCAAAAACGAAATAAATTAGTACATAGCAAGGAAATGAACAGCGCTACTTAAAAACAGGCAAGTGCCTACCTGCAAAAGAGTGCAAGCCCCACTTGTGGGATATAATACACACCGAGCATACACATGACCTGTCTACCACTGGAGGAGGATGTTAGTTTCCTGTAACAGCTTGCATGCAACCTATTAAGTACTCGTCCCTCCCACTGCGAAGAAGTCGATCCTCCATGGGAGGGGCCTAACACTAACTAAATCCTAACCTATGTATATACATAGCCTGGGTGCGGCTAATCAAATAAAATCGAAAATTGAAAATTGCGCAAAAGGTGGATCAGCGCAACACCAGGCCGCCTCCGAATGGCCTCCAATCAGAGGTGCGCTGAGCCCCCCCAGAAACTACAAACACACCTTGAACCCAAACAGAAGCTCTGCATATACACCAAAAGCATGGCTGTTAAGTGGGAGCAGCTGACCAAAAACGAATTAAATTAGTACTTAGCAAGGAAATGAACAGCGCTACTTAAAAACAGGCAAGTGCCTACCTGCAAAAGAGTGCAAGCCCCACTTGTGGGATATAATACACACCGAGCATACACATGACCTGTCTACCACTGGAGGAGGATGTTAGTTTCCTGTAACAGCTTGCATGCAACCTATTAAGTACTCGTCCCTCCCACTGCGAAGAAGTCGATCCTCCATGGGAGGGGCCTAACACTAACTAAATCCTAACCTATGTATATGCATAGCCTGGGTGCGGCTAATCAAATAAAATCGAAAATTGAAAATTGCGCAAAAGGTGGATCAGCGCAACACCAGGCCGCCTCCGAATGGCCTCCAATCAGAGGTGCGCTGAGCCCCCCCAGAAACTACAAACGCACCTTGAACCCAAACAAAAGCTCTGCATATACACCAAAAGCATGGCTGTTAAGTGGGAGCAGCTGACCAAAAACGAATTAAATTAGTACATAGCAAGGAAATGAACAGCGCTACTTAAAAACAGGCAAGTGCCTACCTGCAAAAGAGTGCAAGCCCCACTTGTGGGATATAATACACACCGGCCTACACATGACCTGTCTACCACTGGAGGAGGATGTTAGTTTCCTGTAACAGCTTGCATGCAACCTATTAAGTACTCGTCCCTCCCACTGCGAAGAAGTCGATCCTCCATGGGAGGGGCCTAACACTAACTAAATCCTAACCTATGTATATACATAGCCTGGGTGCGGCTAATCAAATAAAATCGAAAATTGAAAATTGCGCAAAAGGTGGATCAGCGCAACACCAGGCCGCCTCCGAATGGCCTCCAATCAGAGGTGCGCTGAGCCCCCCCAGAAACTACAAACACACCTTGAACCCAAACAGAAGCTCTGCATATACACCAAAAGCATGGCTGTTAAGTGGGAGCAGCTGACCAAAAACGAATTAAATTAGTACTTAGCAAGGAAATGAACAGCGCTACTTAAAAACTGGCAAGTGCCTACCTGCAAAAGAGTGCAAGCCCCACTTGTGGGATATAATACACACCGAGCATACACATGACCTGTCTACCACTGGAGGAGGATGTTAGTTTCCTGTAACAGCTTGCATGCAACCTATTAAGTACTCGTCCCTCCCACTGCGAAGAAGTCGATCCTCCATAGGAGGGGCCTAACACGAACTAAATCCTAACCTATGTATATGCATAGCCTGGGTGCGGCTAATCAAATAAAATCGAAAATTGAAAATTGCGCAAAAGGTGGATCAGCGCAACACCAGGCCGCCTCCGAATGGCCTCCAAGCAGAGGTGCGCTGAGCCCCCCCAGAAACTACAAACGCACCTTGAACCCAAACAGAAGCTCTGCATATACACCAAAAGCATGGCTGTTAAGTGGGAGCAGCTGACCAAAAACGAAATAAATTAGTACATAGCAAGGAAATGAACAGCGCTACTTAAAAACAGGCAAGTGCCTACCTGCAAAAGAGTGCAAGCCCCACTTGTGGGATATAATACACACCGAGCATACACATGACCTGTCTACCACTGGAGGAGGATGTTAGTTTCCTGTAACAGCTTGCATGCAACCTATTAAGTACTCGTCCCTCCCACTGCGAAGAAGTCGATCCTCCATGGGAGGGGCCTAACACTAACTAAATCCTAACCTATGTATATGCATAGCCTGGGTGCGGCTAATCAAATAAAATCGAAAATTGAAAATTGCGCAAAAGGTGGATCAGCGCAACACCAGGCCGCCTCCGAATGGCCTCCAATCAGAGGTGCGCTGAGCCCCCCCAGAAACTACAAACACACCTTGAACCCAAACAGAAGCTCTGCATATACACCAAAAGCATGGCTGTTAAGTGGGAGCAGCTGACCAAAAACGAATTAAATTAGTACTTAGCAAGGAAATGAACAGCGCTACTTAAAAACAGGCAAGTGCCTACCTGCAAAAGAGTGCAAGCCCCACTTGTGGGATATAATGCACACCGAGCATACACATGACCTGTCTACCACTGGAGGAGGATGTTAGTTTCCTGTAACAGCTTGCATGCAACCTATTAAGTACTCGTCCCTCCCACTGCGAAGAAGTCGATCCTCCATAGGAGGGGCCTAACACGAACTAAATCCTAACCTATGTATATGCATAGCCTGGGTGCGGCTAATCAAATAAAATCGAAAATTGAAAATTGCGCAAAAGGTGGATCAGCGCAACACCAGGCCGCCTCCGAATGGCCTCCAATCAGAGGTGCGCTGAGCCCCCCCAGAAACTACAAACGCACCTTGAACCCAAACAAAAGCTCTGCATATACACCAAAAGCATGGCTGTTAAGTGGGAGCAGCTGACCAAAAACGAATTAAATTAGTACATAGCAAGGAAATGAACAGCGCTACTTAAAAACAGGCAAGTGCCTACCTGCAAAAGAGTGCAAGCCCCACTTGTGGGATATAATACACACCGGCCTACACATGACCTGTCTACCACTGGAGGAGGATGTTAGTTTCCTGTAACAGCTTGCATGCAACCTATTAAGTACTCGTCCCTCCCACTGCGAAGAAGTCGATCCTCCATGGGAGGGGCCTAACACTAACTAAATCCTAACCTATGTATATGCATAGCCTGGGTGCGGCTAATCAAATAAAATCGAAAATTGAAAATTGCGCAAAAGGTGGATCAGCGCAACACCAGGCCGCCTCCGAATGGCCTCCAATCAGAGGTGCGCTGAGCCCCCCCAGAAACGACAAATGCACCTTGAACCCAAACAGAAGCTCTGCATATACACCAAAAGCATGGCTGTTAAGTGGGAGCAGCTGACCAAAAACGAATTAAATTAGTACATAGCAAGGAAATGAACAGCGCTACTTAAAAACAGGCAAGTGCCTACCTGCAAAAGAGTGCAAGCCCCACTTGTGGGATTTAATACACACCGAGCATACACATGACCTGTCTACCACTGGAGGAGGATGTTAGTTTCCTGTAACAGCTTGCATGCAACCTATTAAGTACTCGTCCCTCCCACTGCGCAGAAGTCGATCCTCCATGGGAGGGGCCTAACACTAACTAAAACCTAACCTATGTATATTTTCAATTTTCGATTTTATTTGATTAGCCGCACCCAGGCTATGCATATACATAGGTTAGGTTTTAGTTAGTGTTAGGCCCCTCCCATGGAGGATCGACTTCTGCGCAGTGGGAGGGACGAGTACTTAATAGGTTGCATGCAAGCTGTTACAGGAAACTAACATCCTCCTCCAGTGGTAGACAGGTCATGTGTATGCTCGGTGTGTATTATATCCCACAAGTGGGGCTTGCACTCTTTTGCAGGTAGGCACTTGCCTGTTTTTAAGTAGCGCTGTTCATTTCCTTGCTATGTACTAATTTAATTTGTTTTTGGTCAGCTGCTCCCACTTAACAGCCATGCTTTTGGTGTATATGCAAAGCTTCTGTTTGGGTTCAAGGTGCGTTTGTCGTTTCTGGGGGGGCTCAGCGCACCTCTGATTGGAGGCCATTCGGAGGTGGCCTGGTGTTGCGCTGATCCACCTTTTGCGCAATTTTCAATTTTCGATTTTATTTGATTAGCCGCACCCAGGCTATGCATATACATAGGTTAGGATTTAGTTAGTGTTAGGCCCCTCCCATGGAGGATCGACTTCTTCGCAGTGGGAGGGACGAGTACTTAATAGGTTGCATGCAAGCTGTTACAGGAAACTAACATCCTCCTCCAGTGGTAGACAGGTCATGTGTATGCTCGGTGTGTATTATATCCCACAAGTGGGGCTTGCACTCTTTTGCAGGTAGGCACTTGCCTGTTTTTAAGTAGCGCTGTTTATTTCCTTGCTATGTACTAATTTAATTCGTTTTTGGTCAGCTGCTCCTACTTAACAGCCATGCTTTTGGTGTATATGCAGAGCTTCTGTTTGGGTTCAAGGTGCGTTTGTAGTTTCTGGGGGGGCTCAGCGCACCTCTGATTGGAGGCCATTCGGAGGCGGCCTGGTGTTGCGCTGATCCACCTTTTGCGCAATAGCCAATCTGATTTGTTTCATTTTAATGCAGGTTATTGATGCCAAATACCTCAAAGCTCACAAACTTGGTCATTGAGTAATTGAGTAATTGTGTGTTAGGGTTAGGAAAAGTGGGTGCAGCCAACACCAGCCAAATACATAATCGGGCAATGCTGGCTCATCAGTAGGCGGAGACAAATACAAATTTCACTGAGAAAATGTAAACTGCAGCAATTCTTACACTATTAATGGTAGGGTTCTCAAACTTTGCACAGTTGGTCACTGGGTAACTGAGATTAATATATTCAGAAAAGTGGGTGGAGCCTACGAAAGCCAATCAAAATCCACCTATTAATCTTTAAGGGGAATATTTAATTGATGCCATTCTTGCACTGTTAATCACCTGTACCTGGGACAGTTGGTCATTGGGTGATTGGGGTTCAAATTCAGAAAAGGGGTGGAGCCACAGCCAATCAGACTTATTTTATTTCAATGCAAATTATTGATGCCAAAGACCGCAAAGCTCACAAACTTGGTCATTAAGTAATTTTGTGTTAGGGTTAGAAAAAGTGGGCGGAGCCAGCTTCAGCCAAATACATACCTGGGCAATGCCGAGTCTTCAGTGGGCAGAGACAAACACAAATTTCACTGGTAAAATGTAAACTGCAGCCATTCTTACACTATTAATTGTAGGGTTCTAAAACTTTGCACAGTTGGTCACTGGGTGACTGGGATTAATATTCAGAAAAGTGGGTGGAGCCTACAAAAACCAATCACAATTCACCTATTGATTTTCAAGGCAAATATTTAATTGCTGCCATTTTTGCACTGTTAATGGCACAGGCCTCAAACCTGGTACTGTTGATCATTGGGTAACTGGGGTTAAATATTTAGAAAAGGGGTGGGGCCACAAACAGCAAATCAGATGTGTTTCATTTCAATGAAAATTATTCATGCCAAAGACCACAAATCTCACAAACTTGGTCATTGACTATTGACAATTGTGTGTTAGGGTTAGAAAAAGTGGCCACAGCCAACAGCAGCCAAATACATACCCGGGAAACATTAGGACATCAGTGGGTGGAGAAAAATACAAATTACACTGCCAGAATGTAAACTGCAGCCATTCTTACACTGTCTGTCAATGGCAGGGTTCTTAAACTTTGCACAGTTGATCACTGGGTGACTGGGATTAATATTCAGAAAAGTGGGTGGAGCCTACAAAAGCTAATCAAAATTCACCTATTGATTTTCAAAGGAGTGGAGCAACAGCCAATTAGATTTATTTCATTTCAATGCCAATTATTGATGCCAAAGACCGCAAAGCTCACAAACTAGGTCATCATTGAGTAATTGTGTGTTAGGATTAGAAAAAGTGGACAGAGCTAACACTAGCCAATTACATACCCGGGCAACGCCGGGCGACCAGCTAGTATATATATATCCTATTAATATAATAAATGGGAAAGTTCGGATGTTTGGATGTTT
This sequence comes from Hyperolius riggenbachi, assembly GCF_040937935.1. Classification (NCBI taxonomy): domain Eukaryota; kingdom Metazoa; phylum Chordata; class Amphibia; order Anura; family Hyperoliidae; genus Hyperolius; species Hyperolius riggenbachi. Next base: position 39,738,875 of record NC_090648.1, read on the forward strand.
GTTACTCGATCACGCAAAAATGGCTGAACGGATTTGAATGAAATTTGGCACACACATAGTACACTACCTGGAATAAAGTATAGGATACTTTTTATTCCCATAACCAAAAAGGGGTTCAGAGACAAATACAAATTTTACTGGAAAATGTAAACTGCGGCCATTCTTACACTGTTAATGGCAGGGTTCTCAAACTTTGCACAGTTGGTCGTTGGGTGACTGGGATTAATATTCAGAAAGGTGGGAGGAGCCTACAAAAGCCAATCATAATTCACCTATTGATTTTCAAGGGTAATATTTACATTGCTGCCATTCTTGCACTGTTAATGGCACAAGCCTCAAAGCTGGTACAGTTGATCATTGGGTGACTGGGGTTTAATTTGAGAAAGGGGGTGGAGCCACAAACAGCCAATAAGATTTGTTTCATTCCAATGCAAATTATTGATGCAAAGCTCACAAACTTGGTAATTGATTAATTGTGTGTGAGGGTTAGAAAAGTGGGCACAGCCAACACCAGCCAAATACATAAGCGGGAACGCAGGGTCATAAGTGGGCGGAGACAAATACAAATTTTACTGGGAAAATGTAAACTGCAGCCATTCTTACACTATTAATTGTAGGTGTAATAGATAGTGGAGATACTGCCGCAGAGACAAGCGGCATGGCGGCTATCTCCGCGTATCAACCAGCGGCCTCTGTCGCGCAGTTACATTCTCAGGCTTTGCCTGGTCCTTCTATTGCTCACAGGCTAAGGGCTATGCGCGCGGGAGCTGAGCGACAGGACCTTTATGCATCTAGGAGGGGAATCAGCTGATCACGCGGTCAGCTGACTCCAGCTAGCATCCGGATTGGCTGAGTGACTGGGGCGGCGCTGTGGAGCACGTTTGGGTATATATAGGACAGGCCTGTCAGTAGCTCCGCATCTGCTGTTGCGAATGCTATAGTGTCAACGCTCAGACCCTAGTCAGATCCCAAAGTGTGCTAGAACCAGCCAGAGCTGGGGATCCACACTTAGCCAGATTCTGTTGATAGCTTAAAGTACTATTGCATTGTTTATCTGTTATGACCTTCTGCTTCCTCTGACTATCCTCCTGTTTGTCGATTCTGTACCTCTGCCCATCTGATTCACGTTGCCGACCCTGCCTGTTCCTGACGTTGAATCAGTCTTCCGCTTCTGTACTGTATCTGTCCGCTCGTTGCCTACTCTGCCTGTCTGACCTCGCTACCCACACCAGTGGGCTTAGCCACTGCTGAGGGGATCTAGTATCCTACACCCACATCTCAGGGGTAGGATACTACAAGATAATCTGTGATACTAGCTCCTAGGCTGCAGTACAGTCTGTGTCACTAGCTCCTAGGCTGCAGTACAGTCTGTGTCACTAGCTCCTAGGCTGCAGTACTATCTGTGTCACTCAAGGCTGCAGCACCATCTGTATCACCTACGCCTAGGCTGCAGAACTGTCTGTGTCACTTGCTCCTAGGCTGCAGTACGATCTGTGTCACTTAGGCTGCAGCACCACCTGTATCACCTACGCCTAGGCTGCAACACATTCCGTATCACCTGCTCCACAGGGGATCACTAGTAAATTATTACTGTTGTTGCTCCTCCTTGTACGGTGCACCAAACACTACTAGCCTGCAGTACAGTCTGAATCACGTGCTTCCCAGGTGATCAGTTGTGCAGCACTGCTTGTAGTCCTGCTCCTTGCTGTTGTGCATATTACACTACTAGACTTCAGCACGGTCTGTCTTACCCGCTCAATCGGTGAGCACCGGCTGCAGTACTGTCTGAGTCACCTGCTCCTCGAGTGAACTCTCTCATCCTTTACTGTTCCACCAAACACCCACTCCCATTGGTTGTCCTGTGTCGGTCTATACTAGTATTATTTGTGATTCTGCAGATCACCATATAATCAGGTATAGCATCTGTATTATTGGTGATACTGCAGATCACCAATAATCAGAAAATCTGTGTTACTGACACCAATCGTTACAGAACAGCTGACCAAACAATATGGATGCACTACGCAGCCAAGTTGAAGTCCTGACTACCGGGGTGAATAACCTCACCGGGGTGATTAATACCCAGCAGACTCAGATCACCCAACTGTCTGGGACAGTCAGAGTACTTCAAACAGCTGTCGATACAGTGCGATCCCCTCCAGTTACAGATCTACGTATGGCTGCACCTGAGAAGTTTTCAGGGCATAGATCTGACTTTCAGAACTTCAGGAATCGTGTACTATTCTATTTTGAGTTGAGGCCTAACTTGTCTGGATCAGAAAGCCAGAGGATAACGTTTATTAAGACTCTGTTGTCAGGGGACTCACAGACATGGGCATAAAGTCTTCATTCAGAGCATGAGGCATTATCCTCGGTTCAGGAATTTTTTAAGGCCATGGCCGTTATATATGACGATCCGGATATTGCGATGACTGCTGAGAGGAAGCTAAAAACTCTCAGACAGCGTCGTAATCCGGTGGAGGTTTATGCGGCGGAATTTAGGAAGTGGGCTGTGTCAGCTAGATGGGGGACGTATGATTTACTACAGGGCCGTGCAGAGGGTCCTTAAGTGGGGGGTGCTCAAATTTAAAAAAGGGGCCTGGCAACGCCTTCCCACGCATGCCCCCCCCTCCTCGTTTCTGGCTAGGGGGGTATTGGTTGTCATGTGGGTGCTGAATGCAGATGCTGGGTGCCATGTGGGTTTTGGGTGTAAGTACTGATTGTCATGTGGGTTCTGGCTATGGGTGGGTATCGAGTGTCAGGTGGGTGTTGATTGCAAGTACTCAGTGCCATGTAAGATCTGGGTGCATGTACTGGATGTCATGTGGGTTCTGGGTGTAGGTACTGGATGTGACATGGGTGCGAATACTTGGCGCCATGCCTGTATTGGGTGCTGGCTATGGGAGGGCTTTGGGCATCACATGGGTTTTGAATGCTGGTACTTTGGGTATGGGTACGGGTTAAGTGGGTGCTTGGTAGGAGTATCAGGCAGACTTTGTGTCTCCTTCCAACCAACTCTTTTGGTGCAACCACACTCAAATCAGCAGTGATAGGTCCCCACTGTTAGAGTAAGCACAGTGGAGCCACGGACTCACCTTTCATTACTGGGACCTCTGTCCCTCTTGATCAGCACCCAAGCTTTTCAGGCAAAGAAGAAGTGGTTACCAATATGCAGTGGTTGCTAAGCATTAGTAGATGCAAAACTGCAGTAAGTGCCAAGGTGCAGTGGGTGCCCAGATGCAGTAGATGGCAAGATGCAAAGGTTCACTTTGTGCTATGTTGCAGTGGGTGCCGAGATGCCAAAGTACAGTCTAGTCTGTGTCTAGCTGCTGTGGGTACCAAGGTCCAGTTTGTATTGGGTGTTTATTTGCAGTGGATGCTATGCAGTATTGGGTGCGGAATGAGTAGCAGATGGTAATAAACAATAGTGGGTGCCATGTGAGTGCTTATTGGTACAGGGAGCCATGTAAGTTTTGGACATGAGTGAGTAGGGAGTGCCATGTGTGCTCTGGGTGTGTGCCATGGGAGAGTACTGAGTCTCATATGGGTTCAGACCAAGGATTGGGTACTGGGTGCTGTTTAAGTGCTCGCCATAGATGGGTACTAGGTGCATATAATGGCTTTGGAGCTTGGTGCCATTTGAGTACTGTGCCATGTGGGTGTTGATTATGGGGGTATGTGGGTCTTAGGTGCAAATACTGAGTGCCAAGTGGGTACTGGGAGTAAGTACATGGTGACATATGGGTGATGGGTGCTGGCTAGTGGGGTATTTGTTGTCATGTGGGTGCTAAAGGCAGATGCTGAGTGCCATGTGGGTTCTGGGTGCTGGCACAGGGTGTCATGTGGATTATGGCTGTATAGGTTTGTATCAACCATCATGTAGGTATTGATTGCAGGTACTCAATCCCTTGTGAGTTCTGGGTCCAAGTACTGGATGTCATATTGTGAGTGGTTCGTGTTTGTGCTGGGCACTAAGTGGAGGCTTAGTGCAACAGGAACTACTGCAGATGAAGCATGTGGGTGTTGGGTGCAGGTACTGGGTATCACATAGGTGCGAATACTTGGTGCCATGCCTGCACTGGGTGCTAGCTATGGGTGGGCATTGTGTGTTATGTGGGTTCTGAGTGCAGATACTTTGGGTGGTATTACTAGTTATGTGAGTGCAGATCGTGGATGCCATGTGAAGGCGGTGTGCAGGTGTGAGTAGTGAGTGCCATGTCAGGGCTGGGTGCAAGTCCTGTGCCATGTGGGTGTGAGTACTGGGTGCCAGCTATAGGGTGAAGAGGTGCATGTACTGGGTGTCATGTGACTGTTTGATGCAAGTACTTAGTGCCATATTGAGGCCGGATGTGAGTATTGGGTAGAGGGTGCTTGGTGCAAGTACTGGGTCCTTGCTATAGTGGGGGTTACTGGTTGAGTGTAATGTGGGTGCTGAATATTGGTGGGATTGTTGTGGGTGCAAGGGGTGGGAGGTCACTATGGGTACTGCTATGAATGGCATAGTTGCTGCTAGGGGAGGTAGAGGTCAGTGAGGTTGCTGGGGGAGGTAGAGCTCAGTGTGGGTGCTGGGGGAAGGGTAGGCCACTGTGGGTGCTGGGGGGGGGGAGTAACTGTAGGTGCTGTGAAAGGTGGATGTCACTATGGGTGCTAGAGGAAAGGGAGGACACTGTGGGTCCTTTGGGGGAGGTCACTGTGGGTCTTGGGGGAGGTAGAGGTCATTGTGGGTGCTGGAGGAAGGGGAGGTCACTATGGGTGCTGCTATGAATTGCATAGTTGCTGCTAAGGGAGGTAGAAGTCAGTATGGGTGCTGGGGGAAGGGTAGGTCACTGTGGGTGCTGTGGAAGGAGGAGATCTGTATGGGTGCTGGAGGAAGGTCACTGTGGGACCTAGGTGGAGGGAGAGTTCAGTATGCCACACTAGGATTCCTGTCTAGACCTCTTCACTTGAAAGTGTCCCTGGCGGGGGCGGAGCTTCCAGCGGGTGGGTGGGGCTTATTGTGGTTGGGGGCGGAGCTTGTTTTGCCAGCGAGAGGGGCCTTTTTTGAAGGTTTTAAAAAGAGGGGGGTGCCTGGGCACCCAGAGCACTCCCCTCTGCACATGCCTGCTTTACTAGACTGTTTTCTGTCAGGATTGTCTGATGCAGTCTCTGATTTGATGTTGGGACATCCCGAACCCAAATCTATAGACGAAGCAATCTCTTTGGCAGTGCGAGTAGATCGCCGCCTGCGTTATCAGAAACAGACCCGTGGTAGAAATGCTGTAAGATCTGTCTCCTACGCCTCCTCTCCACCCTCGTCCCCTCCAGATGAGCTGATGCAAATCGGACATTCTAGGTTGACGCAAGTGGAAAAGAATCGCAGAAGGTCAGAAGGACTTTGTCTATACTGTGCGGAGCAGGGTCACGTTGTCCAAAACTGTCCTAAGAAGTCGGGAAACGCTGCCGCCTAGGTGTAGTCAGAGGTAATACCCTAGGCGAGCAGTCAATACCTCTAAACAATAATCGTTTACTACTTGCTCCATCACTTGGGAAGGTCAGACCATGCCCACAGAGGCCTTTGTAGACTCTGGCTCTGCAGCCAATTTTATAGGTCACTGGGCCCAGACTGTTTCCAGAGTTCTGCAATGCAGTTACCACGCTGGCATGGCGGCTCGGCGTGCGCATTGCAGAACTCTGGAAACAGTCTGGGCCCAGGGAACTACTATGGAGGTGTACAGTGCAGTATAGAAGCTGATAACTAACAAAACGATAAGTATATACTCAATTCATATCAATGATTGTGGACATTCATCTGTGCAGAAATTCCTGTTGCGAGTGGACAGGTGGACAAGTGTCTTGCTGCCTAATATTACTCCTGGAATAGGAATGAAAACAATCTTTTGATACCAAATCCAGATGATGAATTTATATCATATACGCTGTAAAACAAGAGGATTATACAGATTACCTCATGAAATAAGGAGGTTAAATCAGATGGTGGCTATCATTTATTCCTGTTGCTGCAGCGAAAACAACTGTCTATGCATCTATGTCGCAGTCTTTGACATATAGCCGGAATCTTAAATCCATTATGTAGTGAAATATATTTTTTGAAAGCATGCTATTTTTTCTGATGGTACCACGATTCTGTCTATGGACATTGAGTGTATAGTAGGCTCTAGATCCTTGTATTTGGTAGGCTCAATGGGCCCAAGTAATATATGTACTGTATGTGATGGGTTTACCATGTGCACATTGGCTAAATTTTGAGCGGGCGGCAATACATGCGTGATCATATTGGTCCTTACTTTTTTTGCCTCTGTGAGAGTATTATATTTTGCTTACCTGATCGTTACCCATTGGGAGGACTCAGGATACCTCACGTTAATTACTGGAGGTTTTGAGGGGTACCAATATGGTCGAATATATAGGCGGGGGGGTTATCTATGATGGGATGGGTGATATAGGTGCACTCCAGGTTTGGGTACTCACTGATATAAGCTTATATTAGCTCTAAATATTTTTCTCTTATTATATAATAAAATATTTTATATTTTTTGGCATCACTTAAATTGCAGTATCTGACCTGCGAGGGGCATACAACCTGGTACGCATTAGGGACGGTGACAAATGGAAGACGGCGTTCAACACGCCCGACAGGCATTACGAGTATCTGGTTATGCCCTTCAGGTTGTGTAACGCCCCTGCTGTCTTCCAGGAGTTAATCAATGAGGTTTTTAGGGAGGTCCTGGGAAAATTTGTGCTAGTATATCTCGATGATATACTAATTTTCTCCTCTAATTTGACAGAGCACCGGAAACATGTTAAATTTGTTCTACGGAAATTAAGACAGAATTCACTGTATGCAAAGTTGGAGAAGTGCCTCTTCGAGGTCACTGAAGTGCTGTTCTTGGGATATATTATTTCCACTTCCGGCCTCTCTATGGATCCTGAGAAGGTCTCTGCTGTTTTGGAGTGGCCTCAACCTGTGGGATTGAAGGCGCTCCAAAGATTTCTTGGCTTTGCCAACTACTACAGAAAGTTCATCAAGGGCTTCTCTTCTGTAGTGTCACCCCTCACCAGTCTCACTAAAAAGGGGGCTGACACATATCACTGGTCGGCAGAGGCCCAGTCAGCCTTTGCCACATTGAAAAAATTGTTTTATTCCGCTCCCATCCTGAGACACGTGGATGTCACCTTCCCCTTCATTGTTGAAGTCGATGCGTCTGAAATAGGGGTTGGCAGCTACTGAAACCTGGGAGGACTGGACGGCTACTCTGGGCCCTTACCAACAGGATATTCCAGAAGGAAAGCCTGAAGGGGTTCTGTTCGTGCCACTCCCTTTCCGCCTACAACTCTTACAATTGTTCCATACCCATAAGAATGCTGGGCATCCAGGGGCTACCCGAACTCAGGATCTTTTGGCCAGATGTGTATGGTGGCCTTCGCTGGCATCTGATTGTAATGAGTTTGTGAGGGAGTGCTCAGTTTGTGCTAGAAGCAAACCCTCTCGCCAGGCACCAGTGGGCACATTACAACCTTTACCAGTGCCAAATGAGCCCTGGACTCATTTGTCAATGGACTTTGTAGGAGAACTCCCCAGGTCTGAGGGCAAGATGGTCATTTGGGTGGTAGTTGATAGGTTCAGTAAGATGGCTCATTTCATCCCTCTAAAAGGACTCCCCTCGGCCCAGGAATTGGCTGATCTCTTCATTCAGCACATCTTCCGGCTGCATGGCATTCCGGAGAATGTGGTGTCAGATAGAGGAGTCCAGTTTGTGTCGAAATTCTGGAGAGCCTTTTGCCATCAGTTAGGTATGGACCTTTCCTTCTCATCAGGCTACCACCCACAGACCAATGGCCAGACCAAAAGAGTTAACCAGTCTCTTGAACAGTTCCTCAGGTGTTATGTGGCAGATGCACAGTCAGATTGGGTAAAGTTTCTGCCGTTCGCGGAGTTCGCGCATTATAACCTGAAGAGTTCCTCTTCAGGATTTTCCCCTTTTCAGGTGGTATCGGGAAAATCTCCAAAGTTTTCTCCTTTACTGGTGGCATCTTCTCCTTTGCCGGTCCTTGAGGATTGGCAAAGGGCGTTAAAGGAGATTTGGGTATCAGTTAAGAGGAATTTGGGGAAGGCATTCCAGACTCAGAAGAAACAGGCGGATAAGAGGCGGTCTGTAGAGTGGAAGTTTTCTCCAGGGGACATGGTGTGGATATCTACTCGGCATTTGGCAATGAAACAACCGTCACCTAAGTTAGGACCCAGATTTGCAGGCCCATACCCTGTCACTAAAAAGATTAATGATGTCACGTATGCGATTGATCTCCCAGCCAGCATGAGAGGCGTGAGATCGTTCCATGTGTCTCTGTTGAAGCCTGCTGTGCACGTGGATTCCTCCCCTCCCCCCCCTGTGATAGTTGAAGATCAACCCGAGTATGAGATCGAGAAGATCCTGGATTCTGGATTAGTGCAGAATTCTATACAGTACCTGGTCCATTGGAAGGGATATGGGCTGGAGGAAAGAACTTGGGTGCCGAGTTGTCGCATGCATGCTGAGGATTTAAAGAAAGAATTTCATGAGTTGCACCCGGAGAAGCCGGGTAGGAAGTGTCTGGGGTCCACTCCTCAGGGGGGGGGGGGGTACTGTAATAGATAGCGGAGATACCGCAGCAGAGACAAGCGGCATGGCGGCTATCTCCGCGTATCAACCATCGGCCTCTGCCGCGCGGTTACATGCTCAGGCTTTGCCTTCTATTGCTCACAGGCTAAGGGCTGCGCGCGCGCAAGCCGAGCGACAGGACCTTTATGCATCTAGGAGGGGAGTCAGCTGACTCCAGCTAGCATCCGGATTGGCTGAGTGACTGGGGCGGCGCTGTGGAGCACGTTTGGGTACATATAGGACAGGCCTGTCAGTAGCTCCGCGTCTGCTGTTGCGAATGCTATAGTGTCAACGCTCAGACCCTAGTCAGATCCCAAAGTGTGCTAGAACCAGCCGGAGCTGGGGATCCACACTTAGCCAGATTCTGTTGATAGCTTAAAGTACTATTGCATTGTTTATCTGTTATGACCTTCTGCTTCCTCTGACTATCCTCCTGTTTGTCGATTCTGTACCTCTGCCCATCTGATTCACGTTGCCGACCCTGCCTGTTCCTGACGTTGAATCAGTCTTCCGCTTCTGTACTGTATCTGTCCGCTCGTTGCCTACTCTGCCTGTCTGACCTCGCTACCCACACCAGTGGGCTTAGCCACTGCTGAGGGGATCTAGTATCCTACACCCACATCTCAGGGGTAGGATACTACAAGATAATCTGTGATACTAGCTCCTAGGCTGCAGTACAGTCTGTGTCACTAGCTCCTAGGCTGCAGCACAGTCTGTGTCACTAGCTCCTAGGCTGCAGTACTATCTGTGTCACTCAAGGCTGCAGCACCATCTGTATCACCTACGCCTAGGCTGTAGAACTGTCTGTGTCACTTGCTCCTAGGCTGCAGTACTATCTGTGTCACTTAGGCTGCAGCACCACCTGTATCACCTACGCCTAGGCTGCAACACATTCTGTATCACCTGCTCCACAGGGGATCACTAGTACAGTATTACTGTTGTTGCTCCTCCTTGTACGGTGCACCAAACACTACTAGCCTGCAGTACAGTCTGAATCACGTGCTTCCCAGGTGATCAGTTGTGCAGCACTGCTTGTAGTCCTGCTCCTTGCTGTTGTGCATATTACACTACTAGACTGCAGCACGGTCTGTCTTACCCGCTCAATCGGTGAGCACCGGCTGCAGTACTGTCTGAGTCACCTGCTCCTCGGGTGAACTCTCTCATCCTTTACTGTTACACCAAACACCCACTCCCATTGGTTGTCCTGTGTCGGTCAATACTAGTATTATTGGTGATTCTGCAGATCACCATATAATCAGGTATAGCATCTGTATTATTGGTGATACTGCAGATCACCAATAATCAGAAAATCTGTGTTGCTGACACCAATCATTACAGTAGGGTTCTCAAACTTTGCACAGTTGGTTACTGGGTGACTGGGATCAATATTCAGAAAAGTGGGTGGAGCCTACAAAAGCCAATCAAAAATTACCTATTGATTTTTCAGGGGAATATTTCATTGCTGCCATTCTTGCACTGTTAATGGCACAAGCCTTAAACCTGGTACAGTTGATCATTGGGTGACTGGGGTTTAAATTGATAAAAGGGGGTGGAGCCACAAACAGACAATCTTATTTGTTTCATTTTAATGCAGGTTATGGATGCTAAAAACCGCAAAGCTCACAAACTTGGTCATTGAGTAATTGAGTAATTGTGTGTTAGGGTTAGGAAAAGTGGGCGCAGCCAACACCAGCCAAATACATAATTGGGCAATACCGGGTCATCAGTGGGCGGAGACAAATACACATTTCACTGAGAAAATGTAAACTGCAGCCATTCTTACACTGTTAATGGTAGGGTTCTCAAACTTTGCACAATTGGTCACTGGGTGACTGGGATTAATATTTAGAAAAGTGGGTGGAGCCTACAAAAGACAATCAAAATCCACCTATTGATTTTCAAGGGGAATATGTAATTGCTGTCATTCTTGCACTGTTAATGGCACAAGCCTTAAACCTGGTACAGTTTGTCATTGGGTGACTGGGGTTCAAATTTAGACAAAGGGGTGGAGCCACAAACAGCCAATCAGATTTGTATAATCTTAATGCAAATTTTTGATGCCAAAGACCGCAAAGCGCACAAACTTGGTCATTGAGTAATTGTGTGTTAGGGTTAGGAAAATTAGGCGGAGCCAACACCAGCCAAATACATACCCGAACAATGTCAGGAAATCAGTGGGTGGAGAAAAATACAAATTTCATTGGGAAAATGTAAACTGCAGCCATTCGTACACTGTTAATGGTAGGGTTCTCAAACTTTGCACAGTTGGTCACTGGGTGACTGGGAATAATATTCAGAAAGGTGGGTGGAGCGTACAAAAGCCAATTAAAATCCACCTATTGATTTTTAAGGGGAATATTTAATTGCTGCCATTCTTTTACTGTTAATGGCATAAGCCTCTTGCACTGTTAATCAGCTGTACCTGGTACACTTGGCCATTGGGTGATGTGGCTTCAAATTCAGAAAAGGGGTGGAACCACAGCCAATCAGATTTATTTTATTTCAATGCAAATTATTGATGCCAAAGACCACAAAGCTAGTATATATATACAGGATCTTCTCAAAAAATTAGCATATTGTGATAAAGTTCATTATTTTCTGTAATGTACTGATAAACATTAGACTTTCATATATTTTAGATTCAAATACACACAACTGAAGTAGTTCAAGACTTTTATTGTCTTAATATTGATGATTTTGGCATACAGCTCATGAAAATCCAAAATTCCTATCTCAAAAAATATCTCCATAAAGCTTTTCAGCAGATGGAAGCATGAAGTGCTACAAAATCTCCTGATAGCTTGCTGCATTGACCCTGCCCTTGATAAAACACAGTGGACCAACACCAGCAGCTGACATGGCACCCCAGACCATTAGTGACTGTGGGTACTTGACACTGGACTTCAGGCATTTCCCTCTCCCCAGTCTTCCTCCAGACTCTGGCACCTTGATTTCCGAATGACATGTAAAAGTTGCTTTTATCCGAAAAAGTACTTTGGACCACTGAGCAACAGTCCAGTGCTGCTTCTCTGTAGCCCAGGTCAGGCACTTCTGCTGCTTTTTCTGGTTCAAAAGTGGGTTCATGCTTCCATCTGCTGAAAAGCTTTATGGAGATGAAGATTTCATTTTTCAGCATGACCTGGCACCTGCTCACAGTGCCAAAACCACTGGTAAATGGTTTACTGACCAGGGTATTACTGTGCTCAATTGGCCTGCCAACTCTCCTGACCTGAACCCCATAGAGAATCTGTGGGATATTGTGAAGAGAAAGTTGAGAGACGCAAGACCCAACACTCTGGATGAGCTTAAGGCCGCTATCGAAGCATCCTGGGCCTCCATAACACCTGAGCAGTGCCACAGGCTGATTGCCTCCATGCCACGCCGCATTGAAGCAGCCATTTCTGCAAAAGGATTCCCGACCAAGTATTGAGTGCATAACTGAACATAATTATTTGAAGGTTGACTTTTTTGTTTTAAAAACACTTTTCTTTTATTGGTCGGATGCAATATGCTAATTTTTTGAGATAGGAATTTTGGGTTTTCATGAGCTGTATGCCAAAATCATCAATATTAAAACAATAAAAGGCTTGAACCACTTCAGTTGTGTGTATTTAAATCTAAAATATATGAAAGTCTAATGTTTATCAGTACATTACAGAAAATAATGAACTTTATCATAATATGCTAATTTTTTTGAGAAGATCCTGTATATATACAGTGTATATATATATATATATATATTCTAGTTTTAGTTTATAAAAGAAAATTGATCTTTCTGCATTAGAAGCAGATCACACATGCTGTAAATTATTGATAGATCAATCTGATGTCATAGGGCTAAGACTATTTGAAAGATTGATCTGAAATGTTAGGCTTTATGCTATATGCACACCATGCAAGTTCCCCATCAGATCAATCGATAAACTCTGGCATGTCCAATCTGCTTCCAATAAAAAAAGATTGATTCTGTGCACTACTGATCTCAAAATCAACCCCTTTCTCATTTTGAAGCAGATCAGACATGCTGGAAATTTTCTATCGATCTAACAGGAACACTGCATGGTGTCTATACTGCAATAGGCTTATAAACACCATGCAATTTTCACCTCAGATCAAGACAAGACAAACAACATTTATATTGCGCTTTTCTCCCAGGAGATGCAAAGCACTTGAGCGGCAGCCACTAGGGGTGCGCTCTGTAGGCAGTAGCAGTGTTATGGAGACTTGCTCAAGGACTCCTTACTGAATAGGTGCTGGCTTACTGAACAGGAAGAGCCTAGGTTTGAACCCTGGTTGCCTAGGTCAGAGGCAAAGCCTTTAAAGGACATCCTAGGTGAAAATAATCTGATGAGAAAAACAATTGTATCTATCCTCCTTCTCCTAAAACGTCTTTTGTAGATATCCCACAGTTTTATTTTATACTAGCCAACCCGCGGCGTTGCAAACGCCGCATAAGAGGGTTGAGGGCAGGAAGGGGGTATTGGGCACAGCGGCGGGGAGGGGGGTTGGACCCCCCCTCAACCGGGTCCCCCATGTGTGCTCTACCTCCAGCTTAAGCTAAGCAGGAACCCCCCCCCCCCTCACCTGGGTCCCCCATGTGCACTCCCCCCTCGCCTCACCTGGGTCCCCCATGTGCGCGCCTCCTCCTGCTTAAAGAGACACTGAAGCGAAAAAAAAAACTATGATATTATGATTTATATGTGTAGTACAGCTAAGAAATAAAACATTAAGATCAGATACATCAGTCTAATTGTTTCCAGTACAGGAAGAGTTAAGAAACTCCAGTTGTTATCTCTATACAAAAAAAGCCATTATCTCTACGACTTTCAAAAGTCGTGGAGAGGGCTGTTTTGTGACTTTTATTATCTCAACTGTTAGTTAACTATTTACTTTTCCTCTGGCAGAGGAGAGTTCATTAGTTCACAGACTGCTCTGAAAGAATCATTTTGAATGCTGAGTGTTGTGTAATCTGCACATATTAGAGAATGATGCAATGTTAGAAAAAACACTATATACTTGAAAATAAAAATATGAGAATATTTTCTTTGCTGCTAATCTTCTAGTAATTATTCATAGTACACAACCAATTCATTATATCATATATTTTTTTCGCTTCAGTGTCTCTTTAAGCACAGTAGCAGCCGCCACTATTAGTAAGAGGCAGCGGGAGGGGATGACTCACTTCTTCCATGTTCCATCATGCGTTCCACTGTCGTCACTTCCTGCAATGCCGCACACTGTATTGGTGTAATTTGCCTTTTTAAAACAGAAGGAAATCTGCAATAATTCAGCTATAAGTGAACATTTGTGGTTACCCACAATGCACTGCTACTAAATGTGCAAATTACCCCCCCCCCCCCCTTGGTAAGCCACGCAAGCATCTAGAGCTGCTAGTGTATAGCAAGCATATAGCTTTAAATTTTACACAGTCATATCAAACCAACATGTAGACAGCCTGTTTCAGACTTTTGGTTCTCATCAGTACATGGCAGGGCTTGATACGGATGTATGAGATAGGGCTTGGACCAGTACAACAGAGTAACCAAGCTGCTCAGGGTGACCCAAACAACTCGGAATGTATAGGGGGATAAAAGGGACCAAAAAGACCTACTAAAAAAAGCAAAGCTTGGTGTAATTTGCCTTCCTAAAACAGAAGGAAATATGCAAAAATTCAGCTATAAGTGAACATTTGTGGTCACCCACAATGCACTGCTACTAAATATGCAAATAATTCCTTTTCACCCTTAGTAAGCCAAGCAAGCATCCAGAACCACCGCTGTATAGCAAGCTTATAGCTTTAAATTTTACACAGCCATATCAAACCCACATATAGACAGCCTGTTTCAGACTTTTGGTCTTCATCAGTACATGGCAAGGATTGATACAGTTGTATGAGATAGGGCTTGGACCAGTACAACAGAGTAGCCAAGCAGCTCAGGGTGACCCATACCACTCGGAATGTATAGGGGGATAAAAGGGACCAAAAAGACCTCCTACTAAAAAATCAAAGCTTGGTGTAATGTGCCTTCTTAAAACAGAAAAAAATCTGCAATAATTCAGCTATAAGTGAACATTTGTGATTACCCACAATGCATCGGTACTTAATATGCAAATTATTCCTTTTCACCCTTGTTAAAGAGACACTGAAGCGAGACAAAGGCCTCGATTCATAAAAGTGCTGTCGGGAAGGTAAAGTCGAGCGGGGAAACACCGCCGTCGGTATTTCCGCCTTCAGGGTGGTAATTCATAAAAATGTTGCTAGTTGTGACAGGCGTGCGGAGATATTCTGCTGTAGGCAGGCGTTAGGCTGTCGGGAGACATGCGGAAACAGGAGAAGCAGGCGGAATCCCTCCGTGCGGTGTTCTCTCTGCAGCTGCTTGGGAGGTCTGTCCCATTCACTGCACTGTATTTCGCACGCTTCTCGCTACATCAGAGGTAGCGGTAATACCCGTCCGCATACCGCTACCTCTAATCTTTATGAATTGACTACTTGTTACTAGTGTTGGGTGAACACCTAGATGTTCGGGTTCGTGAACGTTCGCCGAACATCGCCGCGATGTTCGGGTGTTCGCGCCGAACTCCGAACATAATGGAAGTCAATGGGGACCCGAACTTTCGTGCTTTGTAAAGCTTCCTTACATGCTACATACCCCAAATTAGCAGGGTATGTGCACCTTGGGAGTGGGTACAAGGGGAAAAAAATATTTGAAAAAGAGCTTATAGTTTTTGAGAAAATTGATTGTAAAGTTTCAAAGGAAAAACTGTCTTTTAAATGTGGAGAATGTCATGTTTCTTTGCACAGGTAACATGCTTTTTGTCGCCATGCAGTCATAAGTGTAATACAGAGAAGAGGTTCCAGGAAAAGGGACCGGTAACGCTAACCCAGCACCAGCAGCAGCACACGTGATGGAACAGGAGGAGGCGCAGGAGGAGAAGGCCACGCTTTGTGAGACACAACAACCCAGGCCTTGCATGAGGACAAGAAGCGTGCAGATAGCATGCTTTGTACCGCCATGCAGTCATAAATGTAATAAAGATAAGAGGTTCAATAAACAGGGATCATGCGGCAACGCTAACCCAGCAGCAGCAGACGTGATGGAACAGGAGGAGGCGCAGGAGGAGAAGGCCACGCTTTGTGAGACACAACAACCCAGGCCTTGCATGAGGACAAAAAGCGTGTGGATAGCATGCTTTTTACCGCCATGCATGCAGTCATAAATGTAATAAAGATAAGAGGTTCCATAAACAGGGACCAGCAACGCTAACGCAGCAGCAGCAGCACACGTGATGGAACAGGAGCAGGCGCAGGAGGAGAAGGCCATGCTTTTTGAGACACAACAACACCGGCCTTGCATGAGGACAAAAAGCGTGCGGATATAGCAGCAATGCTTTTTGCCGCCATGCAGTCATAAATGTAATAAAGATGAGAGGTTCAATAAACAGGGACCGGAAACGCTAAACCATCCCAGATGTTCATTGGTCATGTTACTTGGTTGGGGTCCTGGAGTGTTGCGTAGTCGTTTCCAATCCAGGATTGATTCATTTTAATTTGAGTCAGACGGTCTGCATTTTCTGTGGAGAGGCGGATACGCCGATCTGTGACGATGCCTCCGGCAGCACTGAAACAGCGTTCCGACATAACGCTGGCTGCCGGGCAAGCCAGCACCTCTATTGCGAACATTGCCAGTTCGTGCCAGGTGTCTAGCTTCGATACCCAATAGTTGAAGGGTGCAGATGGATTGTTCGACACAGCTACGCCATCTGACATGTAGTCCTTGACCATCTTCTCCAGGCGATCGGTGTTGGAGGTGGATCTGCACGCTTGCTGTTCAGTGGGCTGCTGCTGCATGGGTGTCAGAAAATTTTCCCACTCCAAGGACACTGCCGATACCATTCCCTTTTGGGCACTAGCTGCGGCTTGCGTTGTTTGCTGCCCTCCTGGTCGTCCTGGGTTTGCGGAAGTCAGTCTGTCGGCGTACAACTGGCTAGAGCAGGGGGAGGATGTCAATCTCCTCTCTAAAGTCTCCACAAGGGCCTGCTGGTATTCTTCCATTTTGACCTGTCTGACTCTTTCTTCAAGCAGTTTTGGAACATTGTGTTTGTACCGTGGATCCAGAAGGGTATAAACCCAGTAATTGGTGTTGTCCAGAATGCGCACAATGCGTGGGTCGCGTTCAATGCAGTCTAGCATGAATTGAGCCATGTGTGCCAGAGTCCTACCAGAATCCTCATCATCCTCTTGTGAGCGTTGTGATAGTTGTTGTGATGCATCATAGTCGTCACCTTCCTCCTGGTCTGCTTCTGCTGACCATTCGCGCTGAATTGTGGAAGTCCAACGTGCACCGCTCTGGCCCTCGTCAGTGGTGGCAGGAAATTCCTGCTCCAACTCCAGCTGTTCCTCCTCCTCTTCTTCGTCATAGCTGCTGGGGCCAGCGTTTCCTGAGGCGGATGGCCTGATGTTGGTACCATCACGCTGATCGTTTTCTCCTTCAGATTCCCCCAGTTGCATCATGACAGCTGTTTCCTTGATTTTCAACATTGACCTCTTCAGTAAACACAGCAGTGGTATGGTAATGCTGACTGAAGAGTTGTCACTGCTCACAAGCAACGTGGATTGCTCAAAATTTTGGAGGACTTGGCAGAGGTCCAACATGTTGGCCCAATCAGATCCACAGAAGCTTGGCAGCTGTCGGGATGCGCTTCGGTACTGCGCCGTCATGTACTGGACCACTGCACTCTTCTGCTCGCAAAAGCGGGCTAGCATGTGCAGCGTAGAATTCCAGCGCTTAGGGACATCACACAGCAAGCGATAGTGGGGGAGATTGAAGCGCTCCTGCATCTTGGCGAGTGCCCCCGAAGCAGTACTGGAATTTCTACAATGTTTGGCCACTCGACGCACCTTCAACAGAAGATCGGGCACGCCTGGGTACGTCCTCAGGAACCGCTGAACTACTAGGTTCATCACGTGCGCCAGGCAAGGGATGTGTGTCAGCTTAGCCAACCTTAAAGCGCGAATGAGATTACTCCCATTATCACACACAACCATGCCCGGTTTCAGGTCCAGCGGTGTCAGCCACAAATCCGTCTGTTCCTTTATTCCCCTCCAAATTTCCTCCCCTGTGTGCTGCTTATCCCCAAGGCAGATCAGCTTCAGCAACGCTTGCTGACGCATGCCAACAGCTGTGCTGCACTGCTTCCATGATCCTACTGCTGCTGTTGCTGGGTTAGCGTTTCCGGATGAGGTACAGCTTTGAGATGCGTTGGAGGAGAAGGAGTCAGAGAGGTAGGTGCTGCTGTTATCCAGTGGGAGGGACGGCGGTGCAGCTGTTTGCGGCGTGGGCAACACCCGCGCCGTAGCAGGTGAGGAATCGCTGCCAGGCTCCACAAGGTTCACCCAGTGTGCGGTAAGGGAGATGTATCGACCCTGGCCGAACGCACTCGTCCAGGTGTCAGTGGTGAGGTGAACCTTGCAGGCAACGGCATTCTTCAAGCTTCGGGTTATTTTGCTGACCACGTGCTCATGCAACTCAGGCACTGCAGAGCGCGCAAAGTGGTAGCGGCTGGGAACCACGTAACGTGGGATGGCCACTGACATCATGCCCTTGAAGCTGTTTGTCTCCACCAGTCGATATGGCAGCATTTCGCAGGCCAGAAGCTTGGCTATGCTTGCTGTTACTGCCACGGCCCGGGGGTCATTTGCTGGCAATTTCCTCTTGCGCTCAAACATCTCTGACACAGACAACTGAACCGTAGGGCTGCACACTGAAGGGCTGTTGGTTGTTGTGTTTGATGAACACTGGGAGACCTCAAGAGCACTACTCCAGAAAGTGACAGTGTCAGCGTCATCTGATGTTTGCGAATGTTGTGAACCACGCAATGGCTGGGCTACTGCTGCTGCTGAGGCGGGTCTGGTGGTGAGACTGGTGAACCCAAGGGAGGCAGTGTTGCTGGTACCCTGTCCTGTCGCGTTTGCCCACAGAGTGGGATGTTTGGATAGCATGTGGCGGCTCATGCTGGTGGTGGAGAGGTTGTTAATACTTTTCCCCCTGCTCAGGCGGGTCTTTCACACCTTGCAAATCGCCATGGTAACATCCTCAGTGCAGCCTTCAAAGAAAGCCCAGACTTTGGAGCACCTGCCTTGCTGGCGATTTCTGTTTGCGCCTCTTTTGCCTCTCACTTGAACTTCCACGCATGTGGTGCCTGAAATTGCACGCCGCCTACCTTGTGGCACAAGGCGAACTCGTGCAGCAGTGGGTTCTTCAGCAGACTCATCTGTGCTGCTGCTACGACGGCGATGTTCTCGTTCACAAACAAAATCTGGGTCTATGTCCACATTGTCCATACCCTCCTCTTCCATCTCCTCAAACTCGTCATATGTCATTGTGGGGGGCCGCCGCCGTGGAGTAGAGCTCCCCAGAACAACCTCTGCGCAGCTCACTCCAACGTCGTCTTCCAGAGCTTCTCGGCCGACCTCCTGCAATTGCAACCCCTCCTGCCCAACTTGCTCTGGGATTTGGGTTACAAAGTCCTCGGACTCGCCTTGTATTTCAGTGCCCGGTGCATTTGCCACAGTTAATGGTTGTGAATCCGGGCACAACATTTCTGGCTGTACCTCCATTGACCTTTCAAAGGTGGAAGTTTGTTGGCCTGGGAATAGCTCCTGCGAATACCCCATTGTGTCCTGAGGTAATTCATCGGACTGGTTATCTGGCAGTTGTGTGCGTGGTGTCGCTGCCGGTTGTGTCAGCTTTGTGCCCACTGGCTCCTTGTAACTGGCTGAGGACTCGGACCTCGTGCGTGATGTGCTGGTGCTGCTTAACCCACTGCTGGACGCTTGAGAGGTCATCCAAGTAATTATCTGGTCCTGTTCTTTTGGATCTGTGAGGGTGGTTGTCCTGGACAAAATGGGCGGTATTGAGTGGGTTTTCTTGGGTGCTCCCCTGTGGCCTGTACGTGAACCGTCAGGGGAAACACCTCTTCCCTTGCCCCTCCCTCTTTCAACGGATTTCTTCCTCATTTCACTTATCCTTAAAGTACACGCTGACTGGCAGCAGTACAGTGGCAGTACAGAAATGCTATACAGTGGTGGGTGAGCGGTGTACCACTATTGCCAGCAGCGACACAGAGCACAATGCTATACAGTGGCGGGTGAGCGGTGTACTACTGTTCCCAGGCCCAGCAGACACAGAGTGGAAGTAAACACAATGCTATATAGTCTGGCTGAGCCGTGTACACAGAGTGGCAGTACACACAATGCTATATAGTCTGGCTGAGCGGTGTACACAGAGTGGCAGTACACACAATGCTATATAGTCTGGCTAAGCGGTGTACACAGAGTGGCAGTACACACAATGCTATATAGTCTGGCTGAGCGGTGTACACAGAGTGGCAGTACACACAATGCTATATAGTCTGGCTGAGCGGTGTACACAGAGTGGCAGTACACACAATGCTATATAGTCTGGCTGAGCGGTGTACACAGAGTGGCAGTATACACAATGCTATATAGTCTGGCTGAGCGGTTGGCAGTATACACAATGCTATATAGTCTGGCTGAGCGGTGTACACAGAGTGGCAGTACACACAATGATATATAGTCTGGCTGAGCCGTGTACACAGAGTGGCAGTACACACAATGCTATATAGTCTGGCTGAGCCGTGTACACAGAGTGTCAGTAAACAATGCTATATATAGCGTGGCTGAGCGAGGTACACAGTGGCAGTACACACAATGCTATATAGTCTGGCTGAGCGGTGTACACAGAGTGGAAGTACACACAATGCTATATAGTCTGGCTGAGCCGTGTACACAGAGTGTCAGTAAACAATGCTATATATAGCGTGGCTGAGCGAGGTACACAGTGGCTGTACACACAATGCTATATAGTCTGGCTGAGCGGTGTACACAGAGTGGAAGTACACACAATGCTATATAGTCTGGCTGAGCCGTGTACACAGAGTGTCAGTAAACAATGCTATATATAGCGTGGCTGAGCGAGGTACACAGTGGCAGTACACACAATGCTATATAGTCAGGCTGAGCCGTGTACACAGAGTGTCAGTAAACAATGCTATATATAGCGTGGCTGAGCGAGGTACACAGTGGCAGTACACACAATGCTATATAGTCAGGCTGAGCCGTGTACACAGAGTGTCAGTAAACACAATGCTATATATAGCGTGGCTGAGCGAGGTACACAGTGGCAGTACACACAATGCTATATAGTCAGGCTGAGCCGTGTACACAGAGTGTCAGTAAACACAATGCTATATATAGCGTGGCTGAGCGAGGTACACAGTGTCAGTACACACAATGCTATATAGTCAGGCTGAGCCGTGTACACCGAGTGCCAGTAAACAATGCTATATATAGTCTGGCTGAGCGAGGTACACAGTGGCAGTACACACAATGCTATATAGTCAGGCTAAGCCGTGTGCACAGAGTGTCAGAAAACACAATGCTATATATAGCGTGGCTGAGCGAGGTGCACAGTGGCAGTACACACAATGCTATATAGCCAGGCTAAGCCGTGTACACAGAGTGTCAGAAAACACAATGCTATATATAGCGTGGCTGAGCGAGGTACACAGTGGCAGTAAACAATGCTATATATAGTGTGGCTGAGCGAGCGGTGTACTACTGTTCCCAGCAGCGACACACAATGACTGGGGGGGACCCTGGCTAGCATGGCTGGAGAGCGAACTACCCTGCCTGCCTACCCAAAGCTAAACCCACAGAGAAATGGCGGAGATATGACGTGGTTCGGGTATTTATTTACCCGAACCACGTGACAGTTCGGCCAATCAGAGCGCGTTCGGGCCCGAACCACGTGACCCGTTCGGCCAATCACAGCGGCCATGCGCTCTTAGTTCGGCCATGTGGCCGAACGGTTTGGCCGAGCACCGTCAGGTGTTCGGCCGAACTCGAACATCACCCGAACAGGGTGATGTTCTGCAGAACCCGAACAGTGGCGAACACTGTTCGCCCAACACTACTTGTTACTTTTGCTATGATAATCACCGCGCAAGGCGGTGATTTATCACTCTGCTCGCGAAAGTCGGCTTTTCATGCGGGAAAAGCCTTTATGAATAAAGATTCTGCTGTGTGGTCGGTAAAGTGTGCCGTTTTCAGCATTCCCGCATGCGGGAATGCTTTATGAATCGAGGCCAAAATCTCGCTTCAGCTCTCGTATATAGCAGGGGCACGTGTGCCCCTGCTAAAACGCCGCTATCCCGCGGCTAAACGGGGGTCCCTTCACCCCCAACCCACCCCCGCAATAGTTGGTCGGAAAGTTGGTCGTAGGGAATTGTCTTCCTGGAGGCAGGGCTAACGGCTGCAGCCCTGCCTCCAGTCGCGTCTATCAGACGCACATCGCCGCCTCTCCCCCGCCCCTCTCAGTGAAGGAAGACTGAGAGGGGCGGGGGAGAGGCGGAGATACGCGCTGACAGACGCGCGTGGGGCAGGGCTGCGGCGGCTAGCCCTGCCCCAACCAGGAAGTGCTCCCCTGCACTACGGAGGGGATTTGGGGGGACAGGGACCCCCGTTAAGCCGCGGGATAGCGGCGTTTTAGCAGGGGCACAAGTGCCCCTGCTATATATGAGGTCTGAAGCGAGATTCATTCTCGCTTCAGACTCTCTTTAAAGAGTAACTGTTAGCCCCCAAATTGAAATTTAAAACACTATTGCAATGTTTTATTTATTATATAAGTGAGCCAAAAAGTAGTGTTGGGCGAACACCTGGATGTTCGGGTTCGGGAAAGTTCGCCGAACATGGCCGCAATGTTCGGCATGTTCGGGCCGAACCCCGAACTCTCCGAACATCCCGCTTTTGGGGGCCCTATGGGGTCGCAGGCATAAGGGGGGAGCATGCCCCGATCGCGGGGGGGGTCGGAAATTCCCCCCACCCCCTCCGCTAGCGCTCCCCCCTCTGCCCGCTTCCCCATTCAAAAGTTAGGAAGTGAAACTGTACCTGTGCGGCCGGTAGTGGGTGACTGGCAGTGGGCGGCACTATGGAGAGACTGAGGAGGAGGAGGAGTCCGGAGAGTGACGCGTTGAGGGAGGCCGGGCAGCGGGCGGATCAGCAGTAGTACCGTACTACTGCTGATCCGCCCACTGCCCGGCCTCCCTCAACGCGTCACTCTCCGGACTCCTCCTCCTCCTCAGTCTCTCCATAGTGCCGCCCACTGCCAGTCACCCACTACCGGCCGCACAGGTACAGTTTCACTTCCTAACTTTTGAATGGGGAAGCGGGCAGAGGGGGGAGCGCTAGCGGAGGGGGTGGGGGGAATTTCCGACCCCCCCCGCGATCGGGGCATGCTCCCCCCTTATGCCTGCGACCCCATAGGGGGCCAGTATTCGGGCGAACAGGGCCCTGTTCGTGCCGAACAGGGGCCCTGTTCGGCCAGGCAATGAGCCGTTCGGGCGAACCCGAACAGTTTGGCCGAACACCACCAGGTGTTCGGCCGAACGCGAACATCACCCGAACAGGGTGATGTTCTGCAGAACCCGAACAGTGGCGAACACTGTTCGCCCAACACTACCAAAAAGCCAATGTACAAGTTAAAAATCAATCTAATTTTGTTACTATCTAACCTTTTCCCCCAGCTCCTGACGCAAGCCGCATATCAGATACTGTAGCATGCAGAGCATGCCTATGTCTGGCCGACCCCCCTCTCCCCCCCAGGACCAGGTGCCAATATATTCTCCCCACCGCAGCTGACCGCTCTGACACGGAGAGAGCGGCAGCACTTCCAGAGCAGCACCGCAGAGCAGCCGCCGCCGAGTCACATGTGAGAGAGATGCACGGCGCTGGCTGCTCTGCGGTGCTGCTCTGGAAGTGCTGCCGCTCTCTCCGTGTCAGAGCGGTCAGCTGCGGTGGGGAGAATATATAGGCACCTGGTCCTGGGGGGGAGAGGGGGGTCGGCCAGACATAGGCATGCTCTGCATGCTACAGTATCTGATATGCGGCTTGCGTCAGGAGCTGGGGGAAAAGGTTAGATAGTAACAAAATTAGATTGATTTTTAACTTGTACATTGGCTTTTTGGCTCACTTATATAATAAATAAAACATTGCAATAGTGTTTTAAATTTCAATTTGGGGGCTAACAGTTACTCTTTAAGTCAAGCAAGTCTATAGCTTTAAGTTTTACACAATCATATCAAAACCACATGTAGACAGTCTGTTTCAGACTTTTGGTCCTCATCAGTACATGGCAGGGATTGATATGGCTGTATGAGATAGGGCTTGGACCACTACAACAGAGTAACCAAGCAGCTCAGGGTGACCCAAACTACTAAGAATGTTTAGGAGGATAAAAGAGACCAAAAAGCCCTCCTACTAAAAAAAAAAAGCAAAGCTTGGTATAATTTTCCTTCTTAAAACGGAAGCAAATCTGCAATCATTCAGCTATAAGTGAACATTTGTGGTTACCCACAATGCACTGCAACTGAATATGCAAATTATCCCTCTTTGCCCTTGGTTTGATATGACACTACTTCTTCTTCTTGCTTGGACCGGCCCAGGGCGATACTTCTTCTCCTTGCTTGAAGGTTGAGGCACTTAGCCTATTATATATATACAGTGGATATATATATATATATATATATATATATATATATATATATATTTGCAATAAGTCAGGTTGGAGTGAGCTTGAGATGTCTCCCAGTTAATCACTGCGGAAACATGCAAATTAACCATTGTACCCTTAGAAGCTAAACACACCTCCAGTACCGCTGGAATGCAATGATGTGTCAGCTTGTTAATTTGTACAGAGCCATAAAAATCCAATATGCATACAGACTGTTTCAGATTGTTAGATCCTCATCAGTGCATGGCATGGATTAATTTGGCTCTATGGAGTAGGGCTTGTAACACCGAGAGGTACAGATTAACTAGCAAGCTCATGGTGAACCAGAACTCATTGGAGTGTGTAAGGGACTACAATGGTCCTAAAAGCCCCCTTACTAAAATGCTAAGAAAAACAAAAGCTTGCTTTCTTAAAACAGAAAGAATTTGCGATAATTCAGGTTGGAGTGAGCTTGAGATGTCTCCCAGTGCATCACTGTTGAATATATGCAAATTAACCATTGTTGCCTTTTTTAATATCTAAACACACCTCCAGAGCTGCTGGAATGCAGTGTTTAGCTTCTTCTTGCTTGGCCCGGCCCTGGGGGCGGGGCGATACTTCTTCTTCTTGCTTGAAGGTTGAGGCACTTAGCCTATTATATATATAGATTATATATATAGATTTAAATCTAGTTTTTAAGTTTTACTGTTTCATTGTCTCTGCTCATTGACACCTTCATTGAAGTATGTCAGAGCTCAAATCTATGAATTATTGACCTTTTTTATCTCTTTCCTGCTCTCAGAAGCCATTTACTGACAGGAAAGTGTTTTATGGCTGTAATTACTTATCAGTGAGGGTTATGCTATAGTCTGACCCAGTCCGACCCAGGCAAAATCTGTCACTTGCATACCTAATGTTTAACTCTTTTGGGTAGAGAAACAAAAAAAAACACAATCTAATTATTTGTGTGCTGGGCACTGTACATACACATGTCTAACTCATCATATCACATGTCACCTTGGTTGTGGATCCGAGATGAAAAACTAACTATAACAAGTAACTTGTCTATATATCTTATCTAAAGTTTAGATAGTTTACACAGCAAATCTAGCTGCAAACAGCTTCTACAGTTTATGATTATTTATTCCTGTGTTACAATGAGGCAGCCATGTTCTGTTTGTTACATTGTCACAGGCTGAGGACTGAAGATGCTATCAGCTTGCCTGTGTGTAAATTCACCCCCCTCTATTCCTCCCTCCTCCCCTCCGCCTCTGAAATCTCTTGCTAGTAACCTCCTCCTGCCCAGAGTGAGCTCCCATAAGCCCTTGCTGCAGTGCCAAGGCACAAAAGGAGCTGTGGGCGAGGCTTGTTTAGTTTATAGCGAATTAGAGTATTAAAACAAAAAAAAAGTATTTGACTTGAGGAATGCCCTGTAAACTATATGAAAGGAACACAATTATGAAATGAGTAAAAATGTATCTTGGATCCACTTTAACTATAACACTATCCAGCCACCATCATCAACTGATAAATCTAAAATTCCCAGCATGTTAAATCTGCTGCTGATCCAGAAAGAGATCAGTTTTGTGCAGTACTCATCTCAATATCCATCCCTTCCTTGATCAGAAGCAGATCACACATGCAGAAAATTATTGATTGATCAGTTGACATAGCCAAACACTTTGCTGAATATGGGTGTGTTGTGTTGCTACAACATACTACACCACAAAAAAAAAAATAATAATAATTACAGCAGGGTCAATGTCACTGTAGTCCTCAGAAGGAATTTTGAGGTCAAGAAGAGTCCTGAAAACGACTATTGGGGGGTCCATAACTGGTAAACTACATGTACCAGATAGGAAGCAGCTACACAGCACAATATCACAATAAAAAGCCTATCTATTACTGTCTCTCTATCTACAGCAGCAGCAGCTCCTCACCCTACACTGACTAATGTAGAATGAAAATGATGGGATTTGGGATGGGGGGGAGTGGTCTTGGCTGTGATAATGTCTAATTGGCCATACTGTCCTACCTGACTTCAGGGTGAAGGGTGAAAATGGCCCTATAGGAAAGTATAGTGCAAGTATGCAAGTTGTGCACCTTTTTCTGCCATTCCTAGACCTGGGGTGTACAAACTGCACTGAAAGAACAGGGCATAATTTCATACTATGCTTGAATGTAATTGACATGTTGTTTAATGAAATGGTGTCAATAACAAATGTTTCTTTATATGCCAATTCTAGGAGTGACAACCTCTTCAGGGAAGTCGTGTGCTTATCAGGTCCAGTCTAGAACAGTGAAGGAGGGAGGTTCTATTACCATTCCGTGTTTATATTCGGTTCCTAAATATTGGCAGGAAGATACACAGATAATTTGGAAGGAGTCAAATAAGAGTTATTGCTCTATAGATTCAGATAAATTCACCTTGTCTGGGGATGTAACAGAGAAGTATGCCGGGCGTGTCACTATAGAGAAGGACCCTCATAGGAACTGGACAGAAGCTATCAGAATTACCGGCCTAAACACATCTGATGGACCTGTGATCTGCTGCCATTTATACAACACCAAAGAGAAGAGGAAAATCTGGAGCAGTGGCTATGGGACTCTTCTGCAGTTTCCAGGTATATGTGTATTTATTGATCTGCTTTCAGTAGTTAAAGTACTGGTGTGTTACATTTTCACAGGACTGAAGACTACTGGAGCACATTAGGGATCCTCTAGAACTGGCCTGGATATATGAAAAACAAAAACTTGTATTATTCAAGGGCACCCTGTGTTACAGTGACTACTGTACTACTGTATTTGTGTTACAGTAGCGACTACTACTGTTCAATTGCTTTCATTAAAGATCACTTAAAGAGAGTCTGAAGCGAGAATAGATCTCGCTTCAGACCTCATAGCTAGCAGGGGCATGTGTGCCCCTGCTAAAACGCCGCTATCCCGCGGCTTAACGAGGGTCCCTGTCCCCCCAAATCCCCTCCGTAATGCGGGGGAGCGCTTCCGCATTGGGGCAGGGCTAACCGCCGCAGCCCTGCCCCACGCGCGTCTGTCAGCGCGTATCTCCGCCTCTCCCCCGCCCCTCTCAGTCTTCCTTCACTGAGAGGGGCGGGGGAGAGGCGGCGATGCACGTCTGATAGACGCGCTGTGAGGCAGGGCTGCAGCCGTTAGCCCTGCCTCCAGCAGCAGCAAAATCTACGACCAAGTTGGTCGTAGATTTTGCGGGGGGTGGGTTGGGGGGTCAGGGACCCTCATTTAGCGGCGGGATAGCGGCGTTTTAGCAGGGGCACACATGCCCCTGCTAACTATGAGACAAGAAGCGAGATTTAGTCTCGCTTCAGTGTCTCTTTAAATTGCCAAGTTAAAGGCTGTGCAAAATGTCAAAAACTTAAAGGGACTCCGAGCAGTGCCTGTGGGTATGCCTTTAAGCATACCCACAACTAATTAATTATATCCTCACACCTAATAGCATGATGTTTGTAATTATATCCCCCTGGGTTCCTTGTATTTCATTGCATTGTGCTGAATGGAGCTGCTGACACTGGGGAAAAGTCGTCCTGTGTAATAAAATGCTGGACCACAAAAAATGCAGAAACTATGGAAAGATGCATACCATTTTGAAGCTCTCTTTCTCCTCTTTCCAATGATATATAAACCGTCGCCCTACACCTTTTAGTTTTCGCTATTTTCGCGATCGAATTTGCCGCAATCGTGATTTCGATCGCGAAAATAACGACAACTAAAAGGTGTAGGGCGGCGGTTTATATATCATTGGAAAGAGGAGAAAGAGAGCTTCAAAATGATATGCATCTTTTCATAGTTTCTGCACTGCTCAGAGTCCCTTTAATAGGTATTAAAACTAACCTCTCCTGTATATCCCGCTTTTCCACTTATCTATTTTTAGGGTGAAAAAAAAACCCCTAAAAACAGAAAAGGTAGTCACTGCTTGCATAGCTGGGAGCACTCCAAACCTCCATGTACACCACATATAGCACATGCAGGCAGTCAACTAATAAGAGCTGCTAGCCGTGCTATGCACAATGAGTGTTTCATTCAGATCATTCACATACTGTATGTAGCATGATGTATAGTGTAATAGCCAGGGGTGCTCATCACAAACTCATGATCACGACTAACTCACGTCATCACGAGCCGATTTTTGCGATCACGAGGTCGAAATCTGCATTTTGCGATTGCGTGCGATCTCAAATGCAGGTTTCAAGTGCACTTGTGTTTGCACTCAAAATTAGACTTGTGGTCATAAGTTAGCCGTGATCACGAGCTCGGAATAACGGTAACCAGGTAAATGACATCTATTGACATCATTGGGCCAATCAGAGGGCCCCCAGTTGCGGCCCTAGCAACCAATCAGAGGTGTAGAGCCTCTACCCTCCCCTACTCTATATAAGGTGGTGGCCATGTTCAGAATGTCGTCCTTGCTTGAGTCTGGTAGTACGGAGAGCTTCTCTGTGCTATCTGGCAGTGAGCAAATGTATTTTACTGTTTAAATAGTGCGTTCTACATCATTTACACCTGTACAACACATTTATTTTATTATTGTATGGTTAGCTAGTAATTTGATTGTGTTAGTCAGTGTAGTGTATATACTGTATACCGTGCTAGCCTAGTTTAGGATTGAAGCTGTTAGGTTAGCTTAGCTGAGGTCTGTGTGCAGGCCAGGCCTACTAGGTAGCCGACCAGCCTGTAGGTACTTGGTAGGCTAGGGATTAGTTTTTTATTTTATTTATCTGTACTGTTAGGTTATTTAGTGTTAGGCTAGTACTACAGTCAGTCAGCACAGCAGCATCTGTGTCTCTGTGATTCTGCATCTGCTGCCTGTGTAGTGTGTGAGTGTGACAGCTACGTGTCACTGTCACTCTTTTTTTTGTCTCACACTCTAGTGTTCTTCCTGTTAGTTTTACACATTTAAATTTGTCCCACTGGCAGTCCATCACCTGACACATTAGATAAAAAAAACAAAAACTGTCCACCCTTTTTTTATTGTTCTGTTCTAATCTATATTAAAGAGACACTGAAGTCTCAAAAAAAAAAAACCTTACTTCAGTCTCTTCTTTAGCAGTAATGCCCTACCTAAAATGTTGCATGCCCGCAGCTGAAATTGCAATTAAAACCTCCGAAATCTACTACTATCGGGTCCGATTTGCGGAGTGCTTCCGTGTAGAGGCAGAGCTTTGGGCTGTAGCTCTGCCTCTACTCCTGTCAATCTGCGCTGATCGCCGCCTCTCCCTGCCCCTCTTAGTCTTCTTTCACTGAGAGGGGCAGAGAGAGGTGGCGATCAGTGCAGATTGATTGGTCTGGAGGCAGAGCCCAAAATCTCTGCTTCCCCCCCAGCAGAACAATCCACGACTTTAAAAGTAATGTTTTTTTTGCCCCGGGATTTTGGGGGGTTTAATTGCGAGTTCAGCCACGGGGATGCAGCGTTTCAGGTAGGGCATTACTGCTAAAGAAGTGACTGAAGTAAAAACGTTTTTTTTTTTAATAAGACTTCAGAGTCTCTTTAAATTGTGTAATGTCTGCCAGTTTCCAGGAAATATCTGAGGGGTACTCTTAACACCTCCCAGCCAGGGTTGACAGTTTATAGTGTTTTTCCTGTTATTAGGCCAAAGGCCTATGCTCTGAGAAGTTTGTGAGTCTGTGATTGCATCTCTATGATTTAATTGGCTGGGTATCCTTTGTCTGTAGTCATTGTCTGTCTTCCTCTGTCTAAAAAGGGGGTCATGTGTGTCCCTATTAAGGCGTGTACACGCGGCGTACTTTAGCAAATGACGGGCCGAAAGCATGTACACACGTGCTACTGTCGGCAGAACATCCGCCTAGCGGCAGGGTCTGACGGACCCGTCACTTGCTAAAGTATGGTGTGTGTACGGGCCTTTAGACAATGGGCCTGATTCACAAAGCGGTGCTAACAGTTAGCACGCTAGTGAAAAGCCCTCTATCACGCCTAAACTCAGTTTAGGTATGATAAGTTTAGGTGTGATAAGTTTAGGTGTGATAAGTTTAGGCATGATAAGTTTAGGTGTGATACGTTTTTAGGCGTGATAAGTTTAACCTCCCTGGCGGTAAGCCCGAGCTGAGCTCGGGCTATGCCGCGCAGGGGGAGATCTCAGCCCCTGGTGGGGCGATTTTCATTCTGTAAATTGCTGTGCGCGCAGCCAGCACTTTGCTCTGCGGCGATCGGCAGCGGCTGAAGAGGGCCCCCCCCCCCGCCAGAGCCCTGCGCTGCCCGGATCAATGAGTTCCGGGCAGCGCTATAGGCTGGATCGGGTGTGCCTGACGTCAGGACGTCGGCTGACGTCCATGACGTCATCCCGATCGTCGCCATGGCGACAGGAGAAGCCAAACAGGGGAACGCGTTATATACGCGTTCCCCTGTTTGCTATAGATGCCGGCGACGATCGGACTAGAGGGCCACATGCGCCCTCTAGTGGTGTTTCATGTAGCTACCACTCTGGTAGTTTTACATGAAACAAAAAAATTTTTTTTAAAAAAGTATTTTTTCAATTAGGAAAAAAAAAATTAACCGCCAGGGAGGTTAAGCACCAACTGGGTTAGCACCGCAGTGCACAGCTGATCAAAAGTTTTGCGCTAGCAAAGTCTGGTGCACTTTGCATAGAGTTTAATGGCGCTGCTTTGCGTGCGGAACTTTGCGCGCGATCTAAACTTATCATGCCTAAACTTATCATGCCTAAACTTATCATGCCTAAACTTATCATGCCTAAACTGAGTTTAGGCATGATAAAAATGGTTATCACGCCTAAAGTCTTCAACTGGGTTATCACCGCTTTGTGAATCGAGCCCTATGAGTTTACTGACCTTCAATTGGTTAGACAAGAGCAGGGCAAGTGGATCACTTCAAATACGAAGAGGTTGTTCAAAATTGCAGGATTTTTGGTATTCAAGGCAAGAAAATTTAAATTTTATGTTCCCCCTGGGTTTGCCTGTGTTTTTCTTGGGCATTCTAGTTTTCCTCCCACATCACAAATACCCCAATTTAAATTGGCCCTAGACTATGAAGAAAATATGACTATGGTAGGGAATAGCCCCTCTGAGGGACAGTTAGGCTACTTTCCCCCCAAGACGTTGCGTTTTAGGGGACGTTATGGTCGCATAACGTGCCCCTAACGTTACGCAACGCATGGTGGTGTTGAAGCTGGAAGTCAGCTTGAGCTGCGTTATGCAGCTCTCAAAGCAGCCGCTCCAGGTTAGTGATAGGAAATCCGGATCTTTTTAAGGATTCGGATCATTTGAATCGGATCATTGAAAAGATCCAGATCTTTGAACCAAAATCATTTGAATCATTGTACTAGGGAAGCAGACTGGGTTAATTGACTAGCAGGACAGGACTTTCCCTGCACTGTACATTCTGTATGTTCCTGAACCGAATCTTTCATTGTGATGATCTGAATGATTCGACTCACAAAAAAGATCCGTATCAAATGAACGATTTGTTCATGATCCGGACAACACTACAGTTCCACCACAAGTCACCACAGTGCAGTGAATATTCATTAGCCATGTGGCTGGCTGCAGAGGAGCAGAGCCGGATTAAGGCTAAATGGGGCCCTAAGCAAAGTAACTGATTTGGGCCCCCCCCCCCCATCATGTCGTAATAGAATCAGAAGATGCAGCTGCACAGCAACATGCCACACACACCGGGGCAGCCGAGCTACTGGTTGCTATGGGCAACAGCCCGCTTTCCTCTGTGGGTGCACAATGCAGGGAATAGCAGTGGCAAAATGCAGAGTGAGAGACGAATGGCTGGGACATTTGCACTCAGGGGCTGGGGCAACCCTGTGAAGAGGGCGCCAGATATCACAGCAGCAGCACTTTCCCCCTGCATCTCCAGCCTGGCAATAGCAGAA
Organism: Hyperolius riggenbachi; assembly: GCF_040937935.1. Taxonomy (NCBI): domain Eukaryota; kingdom Metazoa; phylum Chordata; class Amphibia; order Anura; family Hyperoliidae; genus Hyperolius; species Hyperolius riggenbachi. The sequence goes on from NC_090648.1 coordinate 39,770,963, forward strand.
AGCTCTGGACACCGCCAAACCGGAAGCCGTTCCCCAGACAGGATTAAATAGCCACCCCCATCACTGAACAACCGATTTCCTCCCAAACTAGACAGCCACCATGCAGCCTCCATCCCGGTGAATACGATAGTCCAGCAGAGAAGGCAGCTGCAGCGGGGGAGAATGACAGCACCAGATGACTCACATTCACCTATTGCGATCCAAGCAATATTGGTCCCATCATCCAGAGCCCATCTGTCTCCTCTAGAGTGCTGCCGCTCTGTTACTACTGCTATTACTACTTCCTGTCTGATCTGAGAATCAGGAAGTTCAGAGCGAGCGGCTGCACTGTAGAAGAGACAGATGGGTTTCAGATGACGGAGTCTCTATCGTTTGGATCATGGATAGGTGAGTGAGTGTTTGCCATCTGCTGCTATCATTCTTGCTGCAGCTGTGGTTCTCTGTAGGAAGGAAGGGAGGAGTGGGCAGTGGCAGAGCGCACAGTAGCAGGAGGGGGACCTAGGAGGAGAGCCTGGCTCTGAAGACAATCAGCAGCGCATGGCATCATTTGACAAGACAAGACAAATAACATTTATATCGCGCTTTTCTCCTGGCGGACTCAAAGCGCCAGAGCTGCAGCCACTAGGACGCGCCCTATAGGCAGTAGCAGTGTTAGAGAGACTTGCTTAAGGTCTCCTACTGAATAGGTGCTGGCTTACTGAACAGGCAGAGCCGAGATTCGAACCCTGGTCTCCTGTGTCAGAGGCAGAGCCCTTAAAGTGAACCTAAAGTCACCCCCAAAAAATGAGATGAACTCACCTGGGGCTTCCCTCAGCCCCCTGCAGATGATCGGTGCCCTCGCAGCTCCGCTCCGATGTCCCAGGACCCGCCGGCGAGCACTTCCGGTTTCACCGTCACCGGCCAACAGGCATGGGAACGCGAGTGATTGTTCGCGTTCCCAGCCTGTATATCGCCCCCTATGCTGCTATTGCGGCCAGGAGGTTCCCATGCCTGTCGGCCGGTGACGGCGAAACCGGAAGTGCTCGCCGGCGGGTCCTGGGACATCGGAGCGGAGCTGCGAGGGCACCGATCGTCTGCAGGGGGCTGAGGGAAGCCCCAGGTGAGTTCATCTCATTTTTTGGGGGTGACTTTAGGTTCACTTTAAAGGGACTCCGAGCAGTGCCTGTGGGTATGCCTTTAAGCATACCCACAACTAATTAATTACATCCTCACACCTACCAGCATGATCTTTGAAATTATATTCCCCTGTGTTCCTTATATTTCGTTGCATTGTGCTGAATCGAGCTGCCGACTTTGGAGAAAAGTCGTCCTGTGTAATACAATTAAACTATGGAAAGATGCATATCATTTTGAAGCTCTCTTTCTCCTCTTTCCAATGATAGATAAACTGCCACCCTACACCTTTTAGTTTTTGCTATTATCACGATCGAAATTGCTATGGCTGCGATTACGATCGCGAAAATAGCGAAAAGTAAAAGGCATAGGGCGGCGGTTTATATATCATTGGAAAGAGGAGAAAGAGAGCTTTCCATAGTTACTGCATTGCTCAGAGTCCCTTTAACCATTATACCATCCAGCCACCGCTGACAGGATGGCGAGGGCTGGTTTATGTGCTGATGGGGTCCCTTTGACTCTGAATGGGGCCCCAAGCGACTGCTTTTGTTGCCTGGTTGGTAATCCGGCCCTACAGAGGAGGAGGGGAGACCTCCTCCTCCAACATTACTGAGCATGTGCAAACAGTCTAACGCTGCTTAGCCGAGTAGAACGTACCGCAACGTGTGCACTGTGAACAGCACATTGATTTTACAGTGCTGTGAGTTAGGCTGCATTACTGGCTGCTGTAACGTGGGACTTTAACGTCCCACTGGGAAACCAGCCTTAGGCCTCTTGCACACTGCAAGTGATTCCGATTCAGATTCCGCTTTTTAATCAGTTTTTACATCCGATTCAGATTCTGATTTGCAGTTTGCTTCCTGCACACTGCAAATCGGAATCTGAATCGAATGTAAAAACTGATTAAAAAGCGGAATCTGAATCGGAATCACTTGCAGTGTGCAAGAGGCCTAAGTTAGATGAATATATCTATCTATATATATAATAGACTAAGTGCCTCAACCTTCAAACAAGAAGAAGAAGTACTTTGCATGAGAAAATTTATGCGTGCTCAAACACCAAGTTTAAGGCCTCTTTTCCACGGACTGTTGAGCTGTGTGCTCAGCAAGCAGTTACCAGGCAGCAGTGAGCAGATACCAGGCAGCAACAAGCAGTTACCAGGCAGCAGTGAGCAGATACCAGGCAGCAACAAGCAGTTACCAGGCAGCAACAAGCAGTTACCAGGCAGCAGTGAGCAGATACCAGGCAGCAGCAAGCAGTTACCAGGCAGCAGCAAGCAGTTACCAGGCAGCAGCAAGCAGTTACCAGGCAGCAGCAAGCAGTTACCAGGCAGCAGTGAGCAGTTGTGAGAGTTTGAGAGCCATTTCACTGCCTATTCACAGTCCATGGAAAAGAGGCCTTACCCTAGCAAGTCTGACATTGCAAATCTGGCCTAATTGGCTATTCATGAGCAGGCATGGGCTTCCGGAATTCCGCGGAATCTAAAATTCCGAATTCCGTCGGAATTTGGGTTTCCGGATCGTTCTGCGGAATCCGGAATTTACAATCCGGAATGCGGAATTCCGCGGAAATCCGACCAAACGGAACCGGAATGAATTGACCAATGAGGAGATGCGGAATGAGTTGACCAATCATGATCAGAGGAAATTTAGCGCGGTAAAAAAAAGCGTAATTCCGTGTATGTAATGCGGAAATCCGTATAAATATACGGAAATTTGATTTAAACGGAAAAGTACTGTCCAATAACTGTCCTCATAAATTTACACCAATCACAGGCCCTAGCAACCACATCCTAGCAACCTATCAGAGTCTATCCCACCCCTCTAGTATATAAGACAGGCTTATGCTGATGTCATGTGTGGGTTTTAGTTAGAGGAGAATTGTGAAAGAGAGAGCTCAGAGCTGCATTATTATATTGTGTGCTGTTGAGACATTTTTTTTCACTGTGATTGCTATTATTGCTATATATATTAGATAGATACTAGTAGTAGTGAGAGATAGATTAGATTGTAGTGTGATTGTAGACAGTGTGAGAGCAGTTTGAAGTTAGATCAGGCCTGTATTAGTAGTGTGAGTGAGAGACAGATTTAGTGTGATAGATATAGTATTGAGTGACAAGTGACTGAGAGTATTTTGAAATTAGTAAGTCAGTGAGAGTGGTTAGATAAAGCTAGATAGTGTAGTGTATTTTATTTCTTTTTCATAGTGTCAGTTTTTCATTTATACTTTTTTTCTTCATTTATTTCATTGATTTTCTTCATTGATTGCCTGTAAGTCCCCTCCCTTCTTCTTTAATTTCATTACTGTCCCCGACCCCAAAAAAAAAATTTAAAAAATGAGGCACATCAAGAGTGTTGGTGGACGAGGTGGCTCCTCCTCATCAGGACGCCAGCAGCAGGCAGGGCCCAGCAATGTAGCAGAAACAGATCAGGTTGAGGTTCTTCCTGGGCGCAGCAGGGGAACTCCCCGGATCACTTCTATGTTCCCAACCACTAGGCGCCGCATCATTGGCAAGCAGGATGCGGCCTCATTGGTTGACTGGATCGGTGCGGAGCCCTCCACCCAATCTGAAGAGCTGATGTGCAGTGGCAGCAGTGCAAATAGCAGGGAAGACTCTGTGGCAGCTGGTCATGTTGCAGAGTCTGGCTTCTCCCCCAATCTTTTTGAAGGTAATGCTGACGAGGGTAATATTGGACAATTGTGGGGAGAAGCCCTGCATGAGACTATGGGACCCAATTCACAAAGTTTGGTGGAGGATGTGGTGAATGAAGTGGGTCCAGTTTTTTCTCCATCCACTCCACCAAGAAATGCCCCAGTCACTCGTCGTCGGGAATTGTCAAGTCCCCATTTGGAGGACGATTTGTCTTGTGTGGGTGATGATGAGGTGGCCGACAAAAATTGGACGCCAACTAATTCACCGAACAGCAGCAGTGAAAGTGAACCTGTTAGGCGTCCATCGGTCAGGAGGGTGCATCAGGTGGAGTCTAGGGGGGGCATGGACTCCGCTGGTGGTGTGATAGGCAACAGCAGCAGCATGCTTAATCAGCAGGGCCAAACACAGCAGCAGCAGCAGCTTGTCCAGCAGCCTGCAGCACCATCTGTGAGCACCCAGTCCCATGCTGGTCAGCGACCGGTCAACACCAAGAGAAAGGGCCGGACCTCCCAAGCATGGGACTATTTCACTGATCACTCACAGGATCCTTCCCGTGCAGTGTGTAACCTGTGCAGTGTGACGGTGAGCAGAGGGAAAGCAGCATCTGGGTTTGGGACATCAGGTTTGCGTTCCCACCTTAAAACAAGTCATATTGTGCAGTGGGACTTAATAAAAAAAAATACCAGCCAAGGTAAAGGCAGCAGTGCACAGAGTGCGGCAGGAGGAGATGCAGCAGTTCCTCTCAGCCGTTCCTCTGTGCGTCCTGTGCAACCTGCGCAGTCCCACTGCATGGCTGTTCCCTCTGCACGCCAGGCTGGTGGCGGCAACCAGACCTTGACGGTGTGCTCATCACCAGCTGTATCCTCCCCACAAAATGTTGCCGCCCAGCGCCAGGCCTCTCTCACTGAGATGGTTGCACGGAAGAGGCCTCTCCCCCCTAATGATCCCATAGCGCTACGCAACAATGGGCTCGTGGCAAAGCTGTTGGCCCAACAGCTCTTGCCCTATCAGTTTGTGGAAAGTGCCCCCTTCCGCCAACTGATGAGCTGTTTGGCTCCACAATGGCGGGTCCCCAGCCGCCATTACTTTTCCCGAGTTGCTATCCCTGCCCTACACCTGGATGTAGCTGGGCGTGTATCCCTTTCGTTGGACTACGCGGTTTGTGGAAGGGTGCACCTCACTACCGATGCCTGGACCAGCAGGCATGGGCAGGGACGCTATTTGACTGTGACAGCTCACTGGGTCACCCTTCATGGCGCTGGGGAGGGTATGAGCTGTGGGGCTCTGGTGGTGCCGCCCCGGGGGGTCAAGGGGAGGCCCGTCTCCCTCCCTTCTGCCACTTCTTCTGTAGCAGGTCAGGCCGCTGCTGAGCCTCCCAGCAAGCGGCCACGCTGTTACGCTAATCTACAGCACAAGCGCTGTCAAGCTGTGCTGAGGATGGAGCCAGTGCAACACAGGAGTCTGACGGGAGATGTGATCCTGTCTGTCCTACAGGAGCAGATCCAGCATTGGCTGACCCCCCGAGATCTGTTGACAGGTAATGTGGTGTCAGACAATGGCACCAACATTCTGGCCGCCATTCGTACTGGTGGCTACACACACCTGCCTTGCCTCGCACATGTCCTCAACCTCATCGTGCAACGGTTTCTGCGAACCTATGAGGGTTTGAGTGACGTCGTGCTTTTGGCACGTAAAGTGTGTGGCCACATTAGACGCTCCGCAACCGCCACCGCGTCCTTGGCCAAACTGCAGCGCATCCACAGCTTGCCGCAGCACAAGCTGATGGTTGACTGCCAGACGCGGTGGAACTCCACACTGTACATGTTGAGAAGGTTGTTGGAGCAAAAAATGGCGGTCATCCATTACCTGTCTTCAGCCTCCTCCTCCCATTCGTCAAGACCACCTCCGGAGAATCTGACTGGGGACCAGTGGCGGCAGATCAGGGAGGTCTGCAATGTTTTGGCGCCTTTTGATGAGGCTACTAAGGTGGTCAGCATGGAGCACTGCAACATTTCAGAAGTGCTCCCCCTTGTGCTAATGCTGGACAGGACACTGGGTCACCTGATAGAATTGGCGGAGGAAGTCCATGCTGGGGCAAGTGGTGGAGAGCCCCAGGATGCTCAGGCCCAGGAGGAGGAGGAGGAGGAGGAGGTGGTGGTGACAGAGTCAGGGCCTGAACATGCGGGAGAGCTAATCGTCCGGGGGTGGGACGACCTTAATGAGCAGCAGGAGCATGAAGCAGAAAATGCCCTTTCTGACAGCCAGGAAGAGGTGGAAAGCGGTCATCTCTCCCACATGGCTGCTCACATGCTCCTCTGCCTCAGGAAGGACCCCCGGATAATCCGACTGAAAGCGAGGGATGATCTGTGGGTGGCCACCATATTGGACCCACGCTGCAAGGGGAAAGTGGGGGAGTTAATGGGATGTACCCAACAATTTAGCTCCCGAATGTCAGCGATCCGGCAGGATTTAATCAGGCGAGTGGAGCAGGCCTTTCCACCACCACCTGAACCTCCGCTTTCCCATACTACTCAGCGACAGCCAGCTAGTCACAGCCAGCAGAGGTGTGGTGGCGGTAATACGAGCACCAACCCCACCCGACCTGTTAATCTGCTGGCTGTGATGAGGGGATTTTATACGCCCCAATCACCCAATACTCCCACCAGCAGCAGCACTATCGGCAGCAGTAGTCATCACCACCAACGGCTGGTTCGCATGGTGAATGACTACTTGGGGTCATCCAGTGCAACAGACAATATGGATACAGATGACCCCATGGAGTATTGGGTGAAGAAGCTGGACACCTGGCCTGAGCTTGCTCAGTACGCACTGCAGGTTCTGTCATGCCCCGCCTCCAGTGTGCTTTCTGAGCGGGTATTCAGTGCCGCAGGTGGGGTGGTCACCGACTACCGGACCCGTCTGTCCGCAGAAAATGTGGACAGACTCACATTTATTAAAATGAATGAGTCCTGGATCAATGACCAGTTCAAAGGCCCTGTCACTGATTCCAGAGAGTGAGTAAAAGGGTCTGGTCATAATCCCTCGCACGCTCTCCCGCAAAATTATATATTAATTGGATACAATCTCCCAAAAATTTTTTAATGTAAAGCGGATCCGAGATGAAAAACTAAATATAATAAGTCACTTGTCTATATACTCTATCTTGTCTAAAGTTTAGATGGTTTACACAGCAAATCTAGCTGTAAACAGCTTCAACGGTATATTTTTCATCAATATTATTTTTTCCTGTGATACAATGTGAGCAGAAATGTTTTCTGCTTGTCACTATTACACAATTACACACATAGGCAGGCACGCTTATCTGTGTCTAGGCATGCAAATCTGCATATCTGAATTTTGTGAGAAAACTGCACTCCTATTTCCTCCATTACAAAGGCAATTGATCTGTATCTGCACTTCATCTCTCAGATTGTGAAACTATGCCTCTGAAAGCTATAGATATTAACACCTTTTTCACCTGCCCAGACTGAAATTCCACAATCCCTTGCAAGCGCCAAGGTTCTATTAAGAAGGTGTGTGTGTGCCTTGTTTAGTTTATAGGAAATTAGGGTATTTAAACAAAACAAGTATATTTGCCTTAAAGGGAACCAGAGACGAAGCACCCTTGTGTATTTTACCATATATATCAGTAAGAACATGAGAGAAAACACTTACCATGCTCTCTGTTTCATCATCACTGCTAAAAGTGTCTGTTATCTGCTGTGATAAGAATCCCGGACTGAGCATTCACTCTCTCTTTGCAGGGAATAATTATAGCTCAGTCATTATAGCAGAGCCACAAGGGGGCAGGCTTGGGCTTGAAAAGACACCAGAGAAGACAGACTCGGCTATAATCTTTCCGTAGCAAAGCTAGACTGAGCTCAGTCGGGGATTCTTATCAGAGGTGATAACAGTCAGATTAAACAGAGAACAATGAAACAAAGAGCAGATTAGGTGTTTACTGTCATGTTCCCACTGATTTATAAGGTAAAATACATGAGGGTACTTCATCTCTGGTTCTCTTTAAGGAATGCCCTTTAAACTATATGTAACAAACACAATTATGCAATGAGAAAAAGTTCATCTCGGATCCACTTTTATCCAAAAAACATCTATTGCAGCATTTATTTTTAAAAAATTCATAACTCTATGCGGTGTCCAGGTAGAAAAATAGTGATGTCCCACCTGTGGCAAGGGCACAACTGGTGTAACAAATTAAAAGTAAAAAGAAAAAAAAAGAAAAAAAAAAGGCTTGGGTGCTACAATACATACTCGGCTGTCCAAAAAAATTACTCCTGCTGAACCCAATTATTTTGTTATAAAAATAAGTGCCGTGGTACCACAGTGAGGGTTCACGGCCTGCTGATACTACTCCAACACTGTCTGCTGACTGCTGCTGCATTTTAAAAAAAAAAAAAAAACTCTGTGTGTTGTCCGGGTTGAAAAATAGTGATGTCCGAGCTGTGGCGAGGGTCGAACTGCGGCTTCGCAACCGCTGCCTGGCTGGAACTAATGTATTTTATTTAAAAATAATTTCTGCTGCCTCTAACCAAAACAAAATTACTTCTGCGGCCGCCAACTCAGCTACCTGACGTTATACTTTTCTGCCCAGGTCTCTAGTGTTTGAGGGCCTGTACTGCTGCCATTACCTGCTGTGTCAAACCTCATGATACCTACAACTGCTGCTGTGACAACTTCAACTTCTGGACATTATAGCCTTCAATCCTGGTCTCTCTTGGGTCCGAGGACCTGTACCGCTGCTGACATTATTACCTGCTGCTGTGTCAAACCTTATGATACCTACTTCTGCTGCTGGGACAACTTCAACTGCTGGACATTATATCCTTCAATCCTGGTCTCTCTTGGGTCCGAGGACCTGTACCGCTGCTGACATTATTACCTGCTGCTGTGTCAAACCTTATGATACCTACTTCTGCTGCTGGGACAACTTCAACTGCTGGACATTATATCCTTCAATCCTGGTCTCTCTTGGGTCCGAGGACCTGTACCGCTGCTGACATTATTACCTGCTGCTGTGTCAAACCTTATGATACCTACTTCTGCTGCTGGGACAACTTCAACTGCTGGACATTATATCCTTCAATCCTGGTCTCTCTTGGGTCCGAGGACCTGTACCGCTGCTGACATTATTACCTGCTGCTGTGTCAAACCTTATGATACCTACTTCTGCTGCTGGGACAACTTCAACTGCTGGACATTATATCCTTCAATCCAGGTCTCTCTAGGGGCCGAGGACCTGTACCGCTGCTGACATTATTACCTGCTGCTGTGTCAAACCTTATGATACCTACTTCTGCTGCTGGGACAACTTCAACTGCTGGACATTATATCCTTCAATCCTGGTCTCTCTTGGGTCCGAGGACCTGTACCGCTGCTGACATTATTACCTGCTGCTGTGTCAAACCTTATGATACCTACTTCTGCTGCTGGGACAACTTCAACTGCTGGACATTATATCCTTCAATCCTGGTCTCTCTTGGGTCCGAGGACCTGTACCGCTGCTGACATTATTACCTGCTGCTGTGTCAAACCTTATGATACCTACTTCTGCTGCTGGGACAACTTCAACTGCTGGACATTATATCCTTCAATCCTGGTCTCTCTTGGGTCCGAGGACCTGTACCGCTGCTGACATTATTACCTGCTGCTGTGTCAAACCTTATGATACCTACTTCTGCTGCTGGGACAACTTCAACTGCTGGACATTATATCCTTCAATCCTGGTCTCTCTTGGGTCCGAGGACCTGTACCGCTGCTGACATTATTACCTGCTGATGTGTCAAACCTTATGATACCTACTTCTGCTGCTGGGACAACTTCAACTGCTGGACATTATATCCTTCAATCCAGGTCTCTCTAGGGGCCGAGGACCTGTACCGCTGCTGACATTATTACCTGCTGCTGTGTCAAACCTTGCGATACCTATCGCTGCTGCTGTGACAACTTCAACTGCTGGACTTTATAACCTTCAATCCAGGTCTCTCTAGGGGCCGAGGACCTGTACCGCTGCTGACATTATTACCTGCTGCTGTGTCAAACCTTGCGATACCTACTTCTGCTGCTGGGACAACTTCAACTGCTGGACATTATATCCTTCAATCCAGGTCTCTCTAGGGGCCGAGGACCTGTACCGCTGCTGACATTATTACCTGCTGCTGTGTCAAACCTTGCGATACCTACTTCTGCTGCTGGGACAACTTCAACTGCTGGACATTATATCCTTCAATCCAGGTCTCTCTAGGGACAGAGGACCTGTACCGCTGCTGACATTATTACCTGCTGCTGTGTCAAACCTTGCGATACCTATCGCTGCTGCTGTGACAACTTCAACTGCTGGACTTTATAACCTTCAATCCAGGTCTCTCTTGGGTCCGAGGACCTGTACCGCTGCTGACATTATTACCTGCTGCTGTGTCAAACCTTGCGATACCTATCGCTGCTGCTGTGACAACTTCAACTGCTGGACATTATATCCTTCAATCCTGGTCTCTCTTGGGTCCGAGGACCTGTACCGCTGCTGACATTATTACCTGCTGCTGTGTCAAACCTTGCGATACCTATCGCTGCTGCTGTGACAACTTCAACTGCTGGACTTTATAACCTTCAATCCAGGTCTCTCTAGGGGCCGAGGACCTGTACCGCTGCTGACATTATTACCTGCTGCTGTGTCAAACCTTGCGATACCTACTTCTGCTGCTGGGACAACTTCAACTGCTGGACATTATATCCTTCAATCCAGGTCTCTCTAGGGACAGAGGACCTGTACCGCTGCTGACATTATTACCTGCTGCTGTGTCAAACCTTGCGATACCTACTTCTGCTGCTGGGACAACTTCAACTGCTGGACATTATATCCTTCAATCCAGGTCTCTCTAGGGACAGAGGACCTGTACCGCTGCTGACATTATTACCTGCTGCTGTGTCAAACCTTGCGATACCTATCGCTGCTGCTGTGACAACTTCAACTGCTGGACTTTATAACCTTCAATCCAGGTCTCTCTTGGGTCCGAGGACCTGTACCGCTGCTGACATTATTACCTGCTGCTGTGTCAAACCTTGCGATACCTATCGCTGCTGCTGTGACAACTTCAACTGCTGGACTTTATAACCTTCAATCCAGGTCTCTCTAGGGGCCGAGGACCTGTACCGCTGCTGACATTATTACCTGCTGCTGTGTCAAACCTTGCGATACCTACTTCTGCTGCTGGGACAACTTCAACTGCTGGACATTATATCCTTCAATCCAGGTCTCTCTAGGGACAGAGGACCTGTACCGCTGCTGACATTATTACCTGCTGCTGTGTCAAACCTTGCGATACCTATCGCTGCTGCTGTGACAACTTCAACTGCTGGACTTTATAACCTTCAATCCAGGTCTCTCTTGGGTCCGAGGACCTGTACCGCTGCTGACATTATTACCTGCTGCTGTGTCAAACCTTGCGATACCTATCGCTGCTGCTGTGACAACTTCAACTGCTGGACATTATATCCTTCAATCCTGGTCTCTCTTGGGTCCGAGGACCTGTACCGCTGCTGACATTATTACCTGCTGCTGTGTCAAACCTTGCGATACCTATCGCTGCTGCTGTGACAACTTCAACTGCTGGACTTTATAACCTTCAATCCAGGTCTCTCTAGGGGCCGAGGACCTGTACCGCTGCTGACATTATTACCTGCTGCTGTGTCAAACCTTGCGATACCTACTTCTGCTGCTGGGACAACTTCAACTGCTGGACATTATATCCTTCAATCCAGGTCTCTCTAGGGACAGAGGACCTGTACCGCTGCTGACATTATTACCTGCTGCTGTGTCAAACCTTGCGATACCTACTTCTGCTGCTGGGACAACTTCAACTGCTGGACATTATATCCTTCAATCCAGGTCTCTCTAGGGACAGAGGACCTGTACCGCTGCTGACATTATTACCTGCTGCTGTGTCAAACCTTGCGATACCTATCGCTGCTGCTGTGACAACTTCAACTGCTGGACTTTATAACCTTCAATCCAGGTCTCTCTTGGGTCCGAGGACCTGTACCGCTGCTGACATTATTACCTGCTGCTGTGTCAAACCTTGCGATACCTATCGCTGCTGCTGTGACAACTTCAACTGCTGGACTTTATAACCTTCAATCCAGGTCTCTCTAGGGGCCGAGGACCTGTACCGCTGCTGACATTATTACCTGCTGCTGTGTCAAACCTTGCGATACCTACTTCTGCTGCTGGGACAACTTCAACTGCTGGACATTATATCCTTCAATCCAGGTCTCTCTAGGGACAGAGGACCTGTACCGCTGCTGACATTATTACCTGCTGCTGTGTCAAACCTTGCGATACCTATCGCTGCTGCTGTGACAACTTCAACTGCTGGACTTTATAACCTTCAATCCAGGTCTCTCTTGGGTCCGAGGACCTGTACCGCTGCTGACATTATTACCTGCTGCTGTGTCAAACCTTGCGATACCTATCGCTGCTGCTGTGACAACTTCAACTGCTGGACTTTATAACCTTCAATCCAGGTCTCTCTAGGGGCCGAGGACCTGTACCGCTGCTGACATTATTACCTGCTGCTGTGTCAAACCTTGCGATACCTACTTCTGCTGCTGGGACAACTTCAACTGCTGGACATTATATCCTTCAATCCAGGTCTCTCTAGGGACAGAGGACCTGTACCGCTGCTGACATTATTACCTGCTGCTGTGTCAAACCTTGTGATACCTACCGCTGCTGCTGTGACAACTTCAACTTCTGGACTTCTGGAAGGGCATGTCTACCCTGCAGCCGTTACCTGCTGCCTCAAAACCAATATTGACTTACGCTACTGCCAAGCCATCTTATGGAAGTTATACCCTGTGCCTCGAACAACGAGTGATGTCAGAGATTTATTAAAGTGGATCCGAGATGAACTTTTACTCATTGCATAATTGTTTTCATTACATATAGTTTATAGGGCATTCCTTAAGGAAAATACTTGTGTTTTTTAATACCCTAATTTCCTATAAACTAAGCAAGCCATGCCCACAGCTTCTCGAAAACGCCTTGGTGTTTGCAAGGGATTGTGTGATTTCAGTCTGGGTTGTTTAAAAAGGGTGTTGCTAGCTATAGATTTCAGGGGCAGAGTAATCACAATCTGAGAGTTGCAGTGCAGATACAGAATACAGCTCAGTGTTCTGTGTAATAGAGGAGATAGGAGTGGAATATTCAAAGAATATGCAGATATGCAGAATAGCATGCCTAGATACAGATAAGCTTGCCTTGAGTGTAATTGTGTAATATTGACTGACAAGCAGAATACATGGTTGATCCCATTGTATCACAGGAAAAAATAGTACTGTTGAAAAATACACTGTTGAAGGTGTTTGCAGCTAGATTTGCTGAGTAAACCATCTAAACTTTAGACAAGATACATAGACAAGTGACTTGTTATTATATTTACGGTTTCATATCGGATCCGCTTTAAACAAAATCATATAATATGGCATGAAAGATTTTGTTTAAAAATATGAACAAAGACTTTACATCTTGGCTACTTAATATTGTATCCAAGGGTGAATTTTGATATCCTTAAACAGGATAGGGCGCCTGGTAGAGCACATATATACACACTTCGGCGACAAATAATGCACCAGGTGTAGCCCATATAACATCTTCGGGTCTGGCCATGGATAGCGGGGATTGAAATAATTTGGGCTTGTAGCCTATATCAAAACTCAGGTGCACTTTTAGACACCTTGTAGAAGCCCATATTTCCAGAAATAACTTTGATCTCTATGGCGTCGCACTTTTCATAGATGTAGGCCAGGTGCCCTTTTCAACCGATACAGTGAATTCTTTGTTAATAACTAGGAGAGGTGTTTGACCCCCATATCATCAAATTTGATGTAAGGCAAGAAACAAATTATGCTTGAAAAATATTGCAAATCTCTAAACCTTGACAAATGAACATTTGTGTGTTACAGTAAATATATTTTGTGGTGCATACAACCGACATAAAAATATGCCAGGCAAGCAAGAGCCTGATGGTTATCAATCGTCACCAGCTAGTAGTTATACATACATTGTTCAATACATAGAATCCAACAGTGAACATGTTATAATAAATATTTTATTGCAATTTGCAACAACTTTGTTAAACTTTTTTTTAAAAAGTGAACAAATATAAAACACATAAAACAAAATTTAAACTTTTGTTTCTTAAAACAGAAAAAAAAAATAATCTGAGGGAAGTTATTTGCCCATAGACATTACTTGATGTCTGAGTGCTAATGACTAAATAGAGTGCACCTGTGTGTAATCTAATGTCAGTACAAATACAGCTGCTCTGTGAGGGCCTCAGAGATTGTCTAAGAGAATATTGGGAGCAACAACACCATGAAGTCCAAAGAACACACCAGACAGTTCAGGGATAAAGTTATTGAGAAATTTAAAGCAGGCTTAGGCTACAAAAACAATTCCTATGCCTGGAACATACCACGGAGCACTGTTCAAGCGATCATTCAGAAATGGAAGGAGTATGGCACAACTGTAAACCTCCCAAGACAAGGCCATCCACCTAAACTCACAGGCCGAACAAGGAGAGCGCTGATCAGAAATGCAGTCAACAGGCCCATGGCGACTCTGGACGAGCTGCAGAGATCTACAGCTCAGGTGGGAGACTGTCCATACGACAGCTATTAGTCATGCACTGTACAAAGTTTGCATTTATGGAAGAGTGGCAAGAAGAAAGACATTGTTAAAGAGACACTGAAGCTTAAAAAAAAGATGATATTCTGATTTGTATGTGTAGTACAGCTAAGAAAAAAAAACATTAAGATCAGATACATCAGTCTAATTGTTTCCAGTACAGGAAGAATTTAGAAACTCCAGTTGTTATCTCTATGCCAAAAAGCTAGTAAGCTCTCCCACTAACTTAGTTGTGGAAACGGCTGTTATCTGACTTTTATTATCTGAACTGTAATTGAACTGTTTACTTTTCCTCTGCTAGAGGAGAGTTCATTACTTCACAGACTGCTCTGAAAGACTCATTTTGAATGCTGAGTGTTGTGTAATCTGCACATTATTATAGGATAATGTAATCTGCGAAAAAACACTATATAACTGAAAATAAAAATATGAGAATATTTTCTTTGCTGCTAATCTTCTAGTAATTATTCATAGTACACAACCAATTCATTATATCATATATATTTTTTTCGCTTCAGTGTCTCTCTTTAACAGAAAGCATAAGAAGTTCCATTTGCAGTTTGCCAGAAGCCATGTGGGGGACACAGCAACTATGTTGAAGAAGGTGCTCTGGTCAGATGAGACCAAAATTGAACTTTTTGGACAAAATGCAACACTCTACGCTCTGTGTGGCGGAAAATGAACACTGCACATCACTCTGAACACACCACCCCCACTGTCAAATATGGTGGTGGCAGCATCATGCTCGGGGGATGCATCTCTTCAGCAGGGACAGGGAAGCTGGTCAGAGTTGATGGGAAGATGGATGGAGCCAAATACAGAGCAAACTTGGAAGAAAACCTCTTGGAATCTGCGAAAGACTTGAGACTGGGGTGGAGGTTCACCTTCCAGCAGGACAACGACCCTAAACATAAAGCCAGGGCAACAATGGAATGGTTTAAAACAAAACATATATACAGTGGTTTGCAAAAGTATTCGGCCCCCTTGAAGTTTTCCACATTTTGTCATATTACTGCCACAAACATGAATCAATTGTATTGGAATTCAACATGAAAGACCAACACAAAGTGGTGTACACATGAGAAGTGCAACAAAAATCATACATGAGTCCACATTTTTTTTACTAATAAATAACTGCTAAGTGGTGTGTGCATAATTATTCGGCACCCTTTGATCAGAGTGCATTCAGTTGCCTATAGACAGTGCCTGATGAGTGCTATTGACTAAATAGAGTGCACCTGTGTGTAATTTAATGTCAGTACAAATACAGCTGCTCTTTGAGGGCCTCAGAGGTTGTCTAAGAGAATATTGGGAGCAACGAGACCGTAAAGTCCAAAGAACACACCAGACTGGTCAGGGATCAAGTAATTGACAAATTTAAAGGAGGCTTAGGCTACAAAAAGATTTCCTATGCCTTGAACATCCCACGGAGCACTGTTCAAGCGACCATTCAGAAATGGAAGGAGTATGGCACAACTGTGAACCTCCCAAGACAAGGCCATCCACCTAAACTCACAGGCCGAACAAGGACTGCGCTGATCAGAAATGCAGTCAAGAGGCCCATGGTGACTCTGGACGAGCTGCAGAGATCTACAGCTCAGGTGGTGGAATCTGTCCATAGGACAACTATTAGTCATGCACTGTACAAAGTTGGCCTTTATGGAAGAGTGGCAAGAAGAAAGGCATTGTTAACAGAAAGCATAAGAAGTCCCATTTGCATTTTGCCACAAGCCATGTGGGGGACACAGCAACCATGTGGAAGAAGTTGCTCTGGTCAGATGAGACCAAAATGGTATTTTTTGGACAAAATGAAAAACGCTCTCTGTGGCGGAAAACTAACACTGCACGTCACTCTGAACACACCATCCCCGCTGTCAAATATGGTGGTGGCAGCATCATGCTGGGGGTGTGCATCTCTTCAGCAGGGACAGGGAAGCTGGTCAGAGTTGATGGGAAGATGTATGGAGCCAATTACAGGACAAATTTGTAAGAAAACCTCTTGGAGACTGCAAAAGACTTGAGACTGGGGTGGAGGTTCACCTTCCAGCAGGACAATGACCCGAAACATAAAGCCAGGGCAACTATGGAATGGTTTAAAACAAAACATATATATGTGTTAGAAAGGGCCAGTCAAAGTCCAGATCTAAATCCAATCGACAATCTGTGGCAAGATCTGAAAACTGGTGTTCACAAACGCTGTCCATTTAATCTGACTGAGCTGGAGCTGTTTTGCAAAGAAGAATGGGCAAGGATTTCAGTCTCTAGATGTGCAAAGCTGGTAGAGACATACCCTAAAAGACTGGCAGCTGTAATTGCAAAAAAATGGTGGTTCTACAAAGTATTGACTCAGGTGACCGAATAATTAAGTACACCCCACTTAGTTATTTATTTGTAAAAAATGTTTGTAATCATGTATGATTTTCAGTCCACTTTTTCTCACGTGTACCCATACAAAAACTTTGGCTACAAAAAAAGCCCAGGGCCGTGTTAATTACTATTCCCCCTCCAGGCCGCCATGGATAGTGGCGAATGAAATATTTCGGCTTCCAGCACTTGTAGGCTATATCAAAACTCGGGCGGCCTTTTCTACACCTTGTAGCCCATATTTCAAGAAATACTATTTATGTCTACCACTTTGTATTGGTCTTTCACGTGGAATTCTAATACAATGGATTCATGTTTGTGGCAGTAATATGATATAATGTGGAAGACTTCAAGGGGGCAGAATACTTTTGCAAGCCACTG
>NC_090648.1:39788375-39883375 GCF_040937935.1 Hyperolius riggenbachi
TGCAAGCCACTGGATATAATTCGGAACCCAGGAGGAGTCAGGACCAACATTACATCCTCCTTGTACCTGCCAGTTGTCCAAAATAGTCATGGAGCTGTCCTGCCTCCTCCCTGAAAGCGAGGATGCGTTGCCTTTGCTCCTCAATTTGGCCCTCCATCTCCTGCCTTTGTTGCAGCAGTTGGTGGCGGAAAGCTGCCTCTTGCTGCCGAAGTCGCTCCTCAAAGTCCGCCTGCTGCTGCTGAAGAGTCGTTTGTTGTTCTGACTTCCACTGTTCTAATTGTTGAACAGTGGAAGTCAGAACCACCACTTCCTGCTGCAGGGTTGAGACTTGGCCGGCCAGAATCTCGAAATGAGAAGAAGCTGTAAAGAAAAAGATGGAGAAAAATAAAATATTACACTACGCATGAACAAAAACTGATAATAAAAGAATAAACAGTAGAGTGTGGTACCGTATCAGCCATCAGTAAAAGCAAGGCATTATGAAACCCAGTGATAGCATTGATTGGTTAGGCTAGATTCGAGAAAAGTAAACAGTGATTTTTCACATTATAATACTTTCGTTGTACTTTTTCATGACAAACACATTGAAAACACAACTTATACATTGACATTCACTGTATTCATGGGTGGCTTCTAAAGGAAAAAATGAGATGTACACAAGATTCAAAATGTACACATTTCATGAAATCTGTACAACCTGGTTTAAACTAGGACTCTTGTTAAGAACCTCTCATGCTTGTACAATGGGTTTATCAATGCGCAAAATGATTGATTTATTTAAATTTTTTACTTCATTGTTTGTGTCATATGCTTTGTAAGATGGTGTTTACTGGCACTATTCTTTTTTTTCCCCATGCATACGTTGGTTTGAAATGCCACAATTCTCTTTAGCTTAGAATTAATGGTGCATGTGATGTGATGTGACTAGCCCAGTTTCAATTTGAACTTGGAATTTACAATGGCTAGCCAGTCACCAGAGTGTACGTTACGTTTCATTCAGGGCAATGTTGATCTTATCAACTCAGCTTGGATAGCAGGAAAAGTGTTCTCTGACTGAGTAACATTTAAGTCATGTATAATTACATTTATCTTTGCAGAAAAATTGTTAAACTTTATGTCAGTGTACAGAAAGTGTGTTTTTCATTGTTAGTCAGGAACCACTCCGATGAATGCTTTTTATAAGCCGAAAAGTCACTGTTTACTCATGTCTAAGTTTGCCAATGAATGATCTCATCCAGAATCAAAATACATACTCATTGTTTTTCAAAAAGTATGACTAATGAAATATGACTGCCAAAATTAGTGTATCGCAAAATCACAATCCAAAAAAGACACATAAATGTTGAAGAAATTGTTGTGGCTAGTGGATAAGGAATACCTTTAAACTACCATTACACACGTGCATACTGCCATAGTACTGAAGCTTGTCAACATTTCTTAAATTGATATGTTGGCCCAGTATGTACAATTTATTTATGGCCACTTAGGGATAAAGTTTCATTTCAAGTTGTGAAATTAAACCATGGGCTTCCCGGCTTACATAATATTTAGGGATGATACACTAGTTTCACTATGGATGGACATAATCACTGGCTGGATGAGGTATTGTAATCTGGAAGCAGGGTGATGTGGTGGTGGGTCAGTGCTCTTACTTTTCTACGATTCCAATCCATTCAACTTCGGGCTGGAGTTCTTCAAGGACAACTATCTTGAAATAAGTAGGCAGTAAACATCTGACAGAACCGACGGCTTTTGGCACAATCCATCACCGTCATGGGGTGATTCTCATGGATTTCTTTGTTTTCAAAAGCATTTCATGAACAGCAGTTGAACTGCCAAAATGGCAAGATAACAGCCGGTCTCCCTACTCGTCACTTGCACACTATGTTGTCAGTTATATTTGTAAACTGTTGTTCAGTAAATGCTGTTGAAAACAAATAAAGCCTTGGGAATCACCCCTAAAAACAGGTAGACTGGCCCAAAACCTGTCATCTGTAACATGTTAACTGCCGAGTTTTTTCTAGATAGTGTTCCTTTAATTTCTTCCTTCTGTCTGTATTGTTTTCCTCCTATAACTCATTCTTCTAGACTACCATACGATACATGCACTACAACGTCCGCAAATCAATACACTGCATCAAATACCATGTAAAAGGTTTAATAATGTAACGCACAAGCAAAATATAATTTTGCATTAAGTAAGGTGTTACATATTTATTGAATGTTTTCTAGATGCAACGTTATACACATCGATAAGACTTTCTCAAAAGCAAAATTTGATGTGGTAAATTATGAGAAACTTTGTACACTGTTTGATAAAAGTAGTTGAATAGAGGGCAATACAGACATAGGACTTTGGTATGATGTACATTGTGTGCACGTACAGTCTTTGTCAGATAACTGACAACACAATATACTCTGTGCATCGAAGAGGAAGATGTTGGCACTATATACATAATGAAAATTAGCAATAACGATAAAAACACTTCTCAAAGAACCTCTACTATATCATTGTAACTATCAAATTTACTACATCGCATGTTAGTTCCCTGGGCCTTGTAGTGGCAATCAATATTTGTAATAAATATTGACTTTTAACAACAAACAGTGTACAGAAAACAAACTGGTCAGTGGTCACTGGCCAGCAGATGATTTGAAAGTGGAATTTTTTTCACATTAAACACTCGGTACAACTTTTATTTCCCCCTCCACACACAAAAAAAGAGTTAAGTTAGTACTGTTATAAATATGTGGATACATTCCGTCTTGTGTGTACTTCTTTGTACAACAGTACATTTTACTTACACACAGTTGTGCCACTTTGACCAGATTCTGGCCTGCTGGAAGACTTCTGTCGTCTTCCGCGCCTGCGCCTGCGAAGTCGCACAGAGATAGATGCTACGATAAAAAGAAAACATGGCATCATGCAACTTTTTTTTTTTTTTCTTGGAGAGAAAAAAAAAAAACATAGTTCTGTGCAAAATTAAATTATGTACTAATCTCCTTCCTTACAGACGTACCACTTTCATTTGATTAATGTTAAAACTTTGTTATAAAATACTTACATGCCACAGACAGGCTCCGGCCACGGGCACGCCTTTGCCCACGGCGCTGCCGACTTCTTGATCTGTGGCTGGTGCTGGGTCCAGCCTCCTCATCATTATCTTCAGGGGAGGGGACAGCAGCAGGATCCAATCCCTGTCTGGAAGAGGGAGGAGCAGAGGCACGACGGGACCGCCTGCGGCGCTGAGACCCATCCACTAAAAAAAAATGTGAGATTGTTTTAAAAATACAGATAGAAGAAGATATTACCTAAGGTTAAACAGTGCATTGCATAACAATAAGAGTATAAAGCCACTGATACATTGGAAAATCGTGAGGATTAACAAGGTTGAAAAAAAATTACACATCCCGCTACATATATGAAAAAAAACATTTGTTACTTACACTCAAGGTCAGACTTTATTTTCGCCACCGCACGTGGGGTCTTGGACTTAAAGTCAGACCACATTGTCTGAATTTTTTTAACCGACCACGTGCGGTGGTAAGTAGTCTGAAGGACTTGCAGCAGCCGGTCCATCACCTCCCTCTTCGCCGCCCTCTTCGCAGTGTCATACCCTAACATAGTCTGCAACATAAAAAAAAATAAAAAATTAATGATCAACAAAAAAAAAACCTTTACAATACATACATCTCTTGCTATGGTACTAACAACACTGCTGAAAGTAAATTAAATGTTGAATTGACTTATTATCAGTATTATCAACTGTGTGAACAATACAAGGAGATTATCTGTAAGTGAATTTTAAATCAAAGTTATGAGAGCCTAAAAGAACGATGTTGAGTTGACTTGAGTGTGTGTGGGGCGTAGTTGTGTAGTCTGAACATTAAGCCCTTCCATTGCAAATCTTCGGGGTACTACAGGGAGTGCAGAATTATTAGGCAAATGAGTATTCTGACCACATCATCCTTAGACCTCTTTACCACGAACTGTTGAGCTGTGTGCTCAGCAAGCAGTTACCAGGCAGCAGTGAGCAGTTGCCAGGCAGCAGCCAGCAGGGAGCACTTACCAAGCGTCAGCGAGCGGTTGTGAGAGTTTGAAAGGCATTTCACTGCCTATCAACAGTTCGTGGAAAAGAGGCCTCATGCATGTTGTCTTACTCCAAACTGTATAGGTTCAAAAGCCTACTACCAATTAAGCATATTAGGTGATGTGCATCTCTGTCTGTAATTAGAAGGGGTGTGGTGTAATGACATCAAAACCCTGTATCAGGTGTGCATAATTATTAGGTAACTGCCTTTCCTTTGTCAAAATCGGTCAAAAGAAGTACTTGACAGGCTCAGAAATGTCCAAAATCGATGAGATATTTTGCTGAGGGATGCAGCACTCGTACAATTACAAAGCTTCTGAAGCGTGATCATCGAACAATCAAGCGTTTCATTCAAAATAGTCAACAGGGTCGCAAGAAGCGCCTGGAAAAATAAAGGCTGGGCCAAGAAATATATCAAGACTCATTGTCCTAAGGTTTTATAGACTGATGAAATCAGAGTGAGTCTTCTTCATGGGCCACAGGGACAGATGGATGGGCCCGTGGCTGGATTGGTAAAGGCCAGAGAGATCCAGTCCGACTCAGATGCCAGCAGAGTGGAGGTGGAGTACTGGTTTGGGCTGGTATTTATCACTGGAGAGAGATGTTATATTGGTTTCACAGGTAAAATTAAATAATTGAAATGGGTATATATTTGTTTTTGTTAAGTTGCCTAATAATTGTGCACAGTAAAAGTCATCTGCACACACAGATTGATATCCCCCTAAAATCGCAAAAATTAAAAACAGAATAAAAACTACTTCCAAAAATATTCAGCTTTGATATTAATGAGTTTTTGGGTTCATGGATTAATACAGTAAGGAGAAATATAAAAAAAATTACTTTAATGATGAAGGTTTTCTCCTTCTTTCTTAGTCGCCGAGTGTTGGACGACCTGCTCCTCCCACCGTCAGCGGCTTCAGCTGCAGACGCCCTGCTCCTCCCATCATCAGCGGCGTCTTCAGCAGCAGCAGCAGACGCCCTGCTCCTCCCTCCATCAACGGCTTCAGCAGCAGCAGCCATCTAGAAGTCAATGAAAAATAACATTGAAAAATATAATATGTTTTTGCACATACGAAAACATTTTTCTGATCAAAACATGTTTAATTGCTATGAGTTTTCTGTTTAGAGACAAAGACAGCAACATAGCATTATATAATATAGTCTGTACAATGACTATTGTATAAATGCTTATCTATAGAGATGTCCCGAACGGTTCGCCGGCGAACGGTTCAAGCCGAACTTCCGGGTGTTCGGCATTGCGGCGAAACGCGAACTATCCAGGAAGTTCGATTCACCCTATAATGCTCCATTACGGTCAACTTTGACCCTCTACATCACAGTCAGCAGGCCCAAACTAGCCAATCAGAATACGCTATCCCCTGGAGACAATGCCCCCCTAATAAAAAGCAGGCAGCGGCGGCCATTACGCTGTCTCGTGTGCCTGCTTTAGTGAGTGTAGGGCGAGCTGCTGCAGACTGTCTCTCATAGGAAAATATTAGTTATGCTCCTTGCTTGTTAAGTTGCTCCTGGCTAATTGATGTCGCTATAACAGCCCCCCACAACAGTTCTTTTGCAAACTAATCCTCTTTTTTTTTTATGTTGATTTGAATTCAACTGTATATATTACTGCACTTGTGTTACTGCTGGCTGCCAAAGCTGTTGCAATTTATACTGCCTGCTGCCACCACTGTTAGGCCCACCACACACATCCCAGTGACTATTAGCAGTAACAACCTTATCAGTGCACTTGTCTACCGCTGACAGCCGCTGCAAATCATACTGGCTGCCACTGCCAGGCCAACCACATCCAGTTACTAACTGTATCAGTAGTGTAATACCCATTATTACTGCACTTGTGTTGATGCGACAGCCGTTGCAATTCATACTGCATACACAAACAGCTGTTTGCAGTGTGTTATACAGTGAGTTTGGTGTGTCAGTGTGAAGCAGTACACTAATTAATTATACTACCTGATTGATGTATACACATGCAATATGTTTTAAAACACTTTAGGCCTGTCATTTAGCACTCAAGGTGATTTCTGCCCTTACAAAGCTGCTTTGCGTCAATTCCAGATTTTTCCCGGGGACTTTTGGCATGTATCCCGCTCCTCCACCTGGGGTTGTAGGTGTTAGACCCTTTAAAAGATGTTTAGCATCACTTTTATGGCCATAGTAATGTTTTTTACATTTTGCAATTCGCCTCCCCATTGAAGTGTATTGTGGTTTGTGGAGGTTTGCGCTAATCGAACCTTACGTGGAAGTTCGCGGACCGAAAATCGGCGGTTCGCGACATCTCTACTTATATAGTTACAAATCACTACTACGGAAGTGGATATCTATTATCTACTACTTTCATATGCTTCTACAGTGCTAGAAATTACGGACGTGGCTAGGGATCTGTAATGAATAAGAAAATTACCGTTGTGGCGGAATACAGCACTGCCGCTGCTTTCTCCTCTGGGAACGCGGAGGGAGAGTTGGTGTCATCTGGAGCTGGCGACGTGCGGTGTTCTGCCTTGTCCACACTGCATAGGAGGACTCGGCATACACGCACGCGCAATCAACGCAGCTGTCTTCTTTATGCGTTGAGAAGGAATATCAGCTGACAAGACGGTCAGCTGACTTCGGGACATGCCTGTCTGATAACGGAGATTGGCTGGGAGATCATGGTCGGGGATTGTAAATATACTCTGACATATAAGGCCGCCGCTCACAGTTGCCAATTGTCTACTGTTGCGAATGCACACATAGCACTCAGACCTAGTAGTCAGATCATAGTGCAGTGGAGTAAAAATGGGAGAAAAAACGGCCTATCTGCACATAGCTTAGCTAGTATTGTTTGTTATTTTATGATCTACTCAGATCCTAGTGCACCACTGAACCCGGGAGGAAACCGGCCTATCTGCACATACAAAAATAGCACTGCACTTTGTGGGAAGATCAGCGAACAATCTTACTGCATTTTGTAGGCACATGTTTCAACCAATCGGACTGCACTTGTGCGCACGTTACGACCAATCTGACTGCACTTTGTGGGAACATCAAGGATCAATCTTACTGCTATTTGGGCACATGTTTTTCAACCAATCTGAATGCACTTGTGGGCACAGGTTTCAATCAATCTGACTGCATTTTTTTGGACACATCTGCAAACAATCTGAGTGCACTTGTGGGCAAATCTGCTGCCAATCTGGTTGTACTCTGTGGGGGTTGTTGTGTCGGTCTGCCGGCCCTCCTCCACCATGGGCTCTGGAAAAATAAAAAAGGCCCAACATGCCCAGCTTGCCCGCGAAGGGAACTTCATGCCGTGAAAGTGCATGCCACAAATCGCCATCAAATGCAACATGATTGCATTTTAACCACAATTTCGCGTGCAATTTTAACCAGGACACTGCCAAATTAACCATGACACTGCCAGGGTAGTTTAAGATTCGAAAAGGTGCGAAATCGCACGCAAAATCGCGGGGGAAAACTAATGCAAGAAAACGCATGCGTTTTTCCTATTAAATACATTAGCGGCGTTTCGCACGGATTCCAGAAGCACGCAAAATCTGCAATACCGTCGTGCAGATTTGGCCCGCCGCCAAATCAAGCACGCACGACGCACGCGTGCAAACAGCCCCAGCCACTTCAATACACTAAGCAAATCTGCATGTCGACGTCGCATGCGAATTCGCTATGGTGGAAACAGGGCCATATACAAATGATGTACAGGTCAGGGAGGGTCAAAAACAAAAATGGTAACATTTCTCTAACTAAAACAAAATGTACTAATTGCATTCATCACATCATAAACATATATGTAAAAGTATACTACTCACTTACCACAATAACAGTTTGCAGTGCAGACAGTCTCTCTCAGGTCACTCTCACTGGGCCACTCCAAACACTGCATGGGCTGGAAGTAAAGAATGACGAACTTCCGCAACGGTACCTCCGCCCCCAGCGCACGTGGGCGGAATTCCGGAATTTTTTTACGGAAGTACGCTGTTAACACATTTGAGACTATATACAACAATTTTATTGACTTTACACTCTTAAAACAATCTCCATATCATCATAAAAGGCAGAAGAAACCAAAAACAATCAGTAAATGTGGAAAAAAAACGGATTGAGTTACGCTTACGTAAATTACGGAAGTCCGCATAATATACATTTCTGAAGTCCGTATACCGTCGGAATTCCACGGAATTCCGCGGAACAGCTCCGTATACCGCCGGAATGACCCGGTAGCGGAATTCCGGATCGACGGAACACGGAATTACCACGGAATCGGAATTCAGCAATTCCGACCATGCCTGTTCATGAGGCAATGCTCATGCAAATGCATGCACAAACCAATACCATAAAGCAGTCACCCTGCTACATGCTACATTAGCACTATCCGGCTTAGTGCACACCAGAGCGGTTCGGCAGCGTTTTGCGATCCACTTGCGGCTGCGGATACGCTTGGGTAATGTATTTCAATGGGCTGGTGCACACCAGAGCGGGAGGCGTTTTGCTGAAACGCATACTCCCGAGGTGAGGCATTTTTTGGATTGCGGAGGCGTTTCTGCCTCCAATGTAAAGTATATTAAAAACGCAAACCGCTCTGAAAAACGGTAGTTCAGAGCGGTTTTGCAGGCGTTTTTGTTACAGAAGCTGTTCAGTAACAGCTTTACTGTAACAATATATGAAATCTACTACACCAAAAACGCTTTACAAAACCGCAAAATGCTAGGTGAAATGCTACATAAAAATAAGAAAAAGCGTTTCAAAATCTGCTAGCATTTTGCGGATCTGCTAGCAGTTTTTGGTGTGTTCCAGGCCTCCAGGAGCGCCATGGGGAGGATTCCCAATGCCCCCTTTTTATACAACTGGGGGGAACGCAGGGTCCCAGGCTCTCTCACTGCCTGGAAACCACAGCGGCACCCCGGAGGGGGAGGCTGGGTGGCGTGGACGTCTGGACGACCCCCCCCCCCCCCCCCCAAGTGTGGCCAGCGCCGGGGAGAGCCGTCTGCACCCACCTCCCAATATTAAAAACAGGCACTTACCTTAACGTCCATTGCGTTCTGCTACATGCGCATTAATTTGGGGGCACCACATGAGAAAGGAGTGAAGCATGGGTCACCCCGAGCTTTAGAGCTCAGGGCTGGCTCACATACAGCACTCCAGAGGGGGGGGGGAGGACAGGCGCACTCACTTCAGGGTTCACACCCTCGGAGCAAGCCATCCACCAACTGCCTCCAAAGGATACAAACTGCACAAAATGCTTTCCATGAGAAAATTAATGCGCATGTAGCAGAACCCAATGGACGTTAAGGTAAGTGGCTGTGTTTAATATTAGGAGGTGGGTGCGGACGGCTCTTCCCAGCGCTGGCCACGCTTGGGGGGGGGGGGGGCGGCTGCGCCTCCCAGCCTCCCACTCCGGGGTGCCGCTGTGGTTCCCAGGCAGCGAGAGAGCACTTTGCAGTATTGGTTTTTTGACCCTGCATAGTTTGGCATGCGAAAGCAAATGCATATTTGCATGAGCATTGCCTCATGAATAGCCAATTAGGCCGGATTTGCAAAGCCAGTCTTGCTAGGGTTAAACTTGGTGTTTGAGCACGCATACATTTTCTCATGGAAAGCCTACTTCTTCTTGCTTCAAGGTTGAGGCACGTACTCTATTAGATAGATAGATGCGGCGTATGCTACGACGCGGGTTGGCTAGTAAACTCTATTGAGACTTTAGTGAGCAAACACTAGAGGTAAAATCTGACACGAAGGAACACAAGGAGGAGTCATGTGCTGCATGTCAGGATCGGGTAAGATGCTTTTCCTCTGCCTCAGTACACTCTGAAAGGGTATGCTGGGAGAGAAGCTGGGTAGCCACTAGACATCAGGGAAACACATCCTATGGGAGACAACAGGTACGCTGTATGGGAGAGAGAGATGTGACCACTAGACACCAGGAAAACACATACTATAGGAGAAAGCAGGTATGCTGTATGGGAGAGAGAGATGTGATCACTAGCAGGGGTGGACTGACCATTAGGGCACTCGGGCACGGACCGAGGGCCCGTGGTCAGGGGGGGGCCCGCCACCCGCCAGAGAACCCTGAGCAGGAGGGGACACAGCCAGTGAAGGAGGGCGATGGGCATAGCAGCGGAGAAGGGGGGAAGTTTCCCCCCCCCCTTCTCTCACCTTGGGGCCCCCCTTCCTGGCTCTCCCCTCCGTAGTCTGCAAAGTGTCGCACAGCTGGAAGCGGCTGACAGCGGGCGGAGACTTACCGCTGTTCAGCCACCGGAGGGATCGCTGATCTGTGTGCAGCTAGTGTGGGCTTGAGAAGCCCAGACTAGCGGCACCGCTGATCTGTGTGCAGCTAGTGTGGGCTTGAGAAGCCCAGACTAGCGGCACGCAGATCAGCGCTCCCTCCGGTGGCTGAACAGCGGTAAGTCTCCGCCCGCTGTCAGCCGCTTCCAGCTGTGCGACACTTTGCAGATTACGGAGGGGAGAGCCAGGAAAGGGGGCCCCAAGGTGAGAGAAGGGGGGGAAACTTCCCCCCTTCTCCGCTGCTATGCACATCGCCTTCCTTCACTGGCTGTCTCCCCTCCTGGAGACACTAAAAGCCTGGCTGCATATACTCGGGGGACTTACAGACCTGGCTATACTGGGAAGACCTATACACCTGGCTGCATATACTGGGGAGACCTATACACCTGGCTGCATATACTGGGGGCACCTATACACCTGGCTGCATATACTGGGGAGACCTATACACCTGGCTGCATATACTGGGGAGACCTATATACCTGGCTACATATACTGGGGGCACCTATACACCTGGCTGCATATACTGGGGGCACCTATACACCTGGCTGCATATACTGGGGGCCCCTATACACCTGGCTGCATATACTGGGGAGACCTATACACCTGGCTGCATATACTGGGGGCACTTATACACCTGACTACATATACTGGGGGCTCTTATAGACCCAGCTACATATACTGGGGGCACCTATAGACCTGGTTGTATATACTGGGGGCACCTATAGACCTGGCTGTATATACTGGGGGCACCTATAGACCTGGCTGTATATACTGGGGACACCTATAGAACTGGCTATACTGGGGACACCTATACACCTGGATACATATACTGGGGACACCTAAAGACCTGGCTATCTATACAGGAGACACCTATAGACCTGGCTACCTATACTGGGGACACCTATAGGCCTGGCTACCTATTCTGGAGACACCTGTAGACCTGGCTACCTATACTGGGGACACCTATAGACCTGGCCATCTTAACTGGGGACATCTATAGACCTGGCTATCTTAAATGGGGACATCTATAGACCTGGTTATCTATTCTGGGGACACCTGTAGATTAGGCTACTTATACTGGGGACACCTATAGACCTGGATACCTGCACTGAGAAAACCTATAGACCTGGATACTTCCACTGGGGATACCTTTTGACCTGGTTACCTATACTGGGGGCACCTATTTTGGGGGAACTGCTGCCAGATTAACTATTTTTGGGGAACTGCTGCTGCCAGATTAAGTGTATTTTGAGAAACAGCTGCCAGATTATGTGTATTTTTGGGGAACCGCTGCCAGATTGTGTATAATGGGGAACTGCTGCTTCCAGATTCTGTGTATTTTGGGGGAACCACTGCTGCTACATGTATTTTTGGTGATCCGCTGCCAAATTATGTGTATTTGGGGGAACCGCTGCTGCCAGATAACGTCTATTTTGGGGGAACGACTGCCATATTATCTGTATTTTGGAGGAACGACTGCCATATTGCATGGATTTTTGGTGAAATGCTGTCAGATTACATGTATTTTGGGGGGAAACACTATGGCAGAGTTCAAACTTCCCCAGCAGACCTTTTACACCACTGCTAAGGTCATGTATATTTTGCCCCACCCATGACCACGCCCACATTCTGTTGCGTGACCACACCCATTTTTTTGTCAGTGTACAATATCACAATATAACATATTTACTGTTGTCAATAAATTATTATATCTTAGTCTGTAAAAATATAACGTGAAAGGTGGGAAACACTGGTATGGGGGCCCCATAATCTCCTATTGCCCGGGGGCCCCATGAGTTGTCAGTCCGCCCCTGATCACTAGACACCTGGGCCCATCTGCAATTCCCTTTTCTCCTGAGTGTTCTCCTAGGAGATAATTTTTCTTCTTCTATTTAAAATAACTTTTCACTTTTAAGGAGACTCTGAAGTCTCTAAAAAAAACGTATTTTTTTTCATTAATCTCTTTAATACATTAGTCCTAACTAAACCGCCGCATCCCCGCCACTGTAAACTATCTTAATCCCCCCAAACTCCCCCCTCCCTCTCCCCTGCAAAATCCACGACTTGGTCGTGGATTTTGCTGCCCTAAGCGCTCTCGTGTGAGGCAGAGCTATGAGCTGCAGCCCTGCCTCACACGCGTCTGTCAGCGGCGGATCTCCACCTCTCCCTGCCCCTCTCAGTGATGGAAGACTGAGAGGGGCGGGGGAGAGGCGGCGATCCGGGCTGACAGACGCGTGTGAGGGAGAGCTGCAGCTCATAGCCCTGCCTCACACGAGAGCGCTGCCCGGATTGCCCCCTGGGGAGTTTGGGGGGATTAAGATAGTTTAGAGCAGCGGGAATGCGGCGGTTTAGTTAGGACTAATGTATTGAAGAGATTAATAAAAAAAATATGTTTTTTTAGAGACTTCAGAGTCTCTTTAAACTGAAAAAGTACTGAAAAGTAGGTAAAACAATACTATGAAAATTATTTTCAGTATTTCCTTGCTTTCTAGTGACTTAGGCCCCATTCACACTAGAACGTTTTGCCGCGATTTCGGCAAAACGCTCAAACGCTAGCGCTTTTTATAAGCGCTAGCGTAATGAAACCCCATGGGCCCGTTCTCACTTGGGCAATTTGTGCTAATCGCCGCAGTTCACCCAAAAACTGCCAAAAACGGCAAAAGCAAACGCGTAGCCTGCACCATTTTCAGGCGATTTCCAGGCGATCGCGTTTCAGTGCTATAGAAGCGCTAAACGCGATCGCCACAAAATCACTGCACCATTCAGTGATTTTTCCGCGTGAAATCATGGAAAAATCACTCCAGCAATTTTGAAAACGCATGTGTGATTAGAGCCTTAAAAGGCATTTTATTGGCAAGTTTAAAAATTTCACCTAGGAGAGATCTCAGGAGGAAAAGTTAATTGCATAGGGCCCCTGGTATTGTGACCTGAATATAAATCTGAGACTTTGCTTCGCAGAGCATTTAGGATAAAAAATGTTTTGGTTTATACGGTATTACAAAATATTTTTTTTTTTACTAGAACTGTACAGTACTATTACTATTATTCTACTATCTACTATCACAAAAGTCTGGTGCAAAAGTTGAGGATGCAAGGACTGGGGAAGAGTCTGTGTGCATGGATAGGGAACTGGCTAATGGACAGAAAACAAATAGTTGTGGTCAATGGATCATACTCAAAATGGGTGACTATTAGCAGTGGGGTCCCACAGGGGTCTGTACTGGGTCCAGTGCTCTTCAATTTATTTATTAATGACCTAGTAGATGCAGTAGCGAGCAATGTTGATATTTTTGCAGATGATACAAAATTGTGCAGAATCATCAACTCTCAGGAAGATAGTGTCATATTGCAACAGGATCTGGATAGGATGGCTATATGGGCACATACATGGCAGATGAAATTCAATGTTGACAAATGTAAAGTCATGCATTTTGGTCGTACCAATGGTCTAGCACCATACAAAATAAATGGGATACAGTTGGGGACATCAAACTTGGAGAAGGACTTAGGAGTACTCATTGACAACAAGTTAAATAATCGTACTCAATGCCAAGCCGCTGCAGCTAAAGCTAACAAAATTTTGGGATGCATTAAAAGGGAAATAAAAACTCGAGATGCTAGCATAATGTTACCCCTGTTTAACGCTCTAGTAAGGCCACATCTGGAATATGGAATTCAGTTCTGGGCACCACATTACAGGAAAGATATTGCAGTTTTAGATCAGGTGCAGAGACGAGCAACAAAATTGATACGTGGGCTGGAAGGTCTCACTTACCAAGAAAGGTTAGATAAACTGGGTTTATTTAGTCGAGAGAAAAGATGCCTTAGAGGAGATCTAATTAACATGTATAAATACATCAGAGGGCAATATAATAGCTTGGCGGATGAGCTTTTTGTCCCTAGGCCTTCTCAAAGGACTAGAGGACATGATCTGTGCATGGAGGAAAAAACGTTTCAGCCATTTATTTAGGAAAGGGTTCTTTACAGTAAGAGTGATTAAGATGTGGAATGCATTGCCACAGGAAGTCGTTATGGCAAACTCTATACCTGCATTTAAAGGGGGCTTAGATGCTCTCCTTGCATTGAAAGACATGCATGGTTACAATTACTAGGTTATGCCTAATGATGTTGATCCAGGGATTTTATCTGATTACCATCTGGAGTCGGGAAGGAATTTATCCCTTTTGGGGCTAATTGGACCATGCCTTGTAAGGGTTTTTTCGCCTTCCTCTGGATCAACAGGGATATGTGAGGGAGCAGGCTGGTGTTGTACTTTATACTGGTTGAACTCAATGGACGTATGTCTTTTTTCAACCAAAATAACTATGTAACTATGTAACTATCATTGTACAATCCCAAAGGGTGATGTAAAATATGTGCCTTTATTCTTTACAATCTTTGCATTTAAGAAGTGTTTGGATGTTTTCTTTTCTTTGAAGGGTATCCAATTCCAAAGCTAAGATTGCTGATCATATCAATCTGGGAGATAGTTTCTGCTCTTTTGGCTTTTCCTTCCTCTAGGCCAGGGGTCTCAAACTCAATTTACCTGGGGGGCCCCAGGAGGCAAAGTCAGGATGAGGCTGGGCCGCATAAGGAATTTCACAATCGCGGCGCATCGCCGCCTCTGCCCGCCCCTCTCACTCTTCCTTCACAGAGAGGGGCGGGGAGAGGCGGCGATCCGTGCGGCGATTGACGTCAGGAGGGGCAGAGCTGAAGCTGAAAGCTCTGCCCCTTCCAGGAAATGCCGGCGGATTGCCCCCCGGGCAATTTGGGGGCTCTGCAGCCCTCGTTTAGCAGCGGGGATGCGGCGGATTAATTGGGAGCACTGAAGCGAACTATAAAGCCTCTTGCACACTGCATGCGATTTTGATTCAGATTCCACTTTTTAATCGGTTTTTACATCCGATTCCGATTCCGATTTGGCCCGAGGGCCGCAAATGGCCCGCGGGCCGCGAGTTTGAGACCCCTGCTCTAGGCCAAGGGTGTCAAACTCAAATATAAAGTGGGCCAAATGTGGGCCTAAATTGAACACTAGGAAAAAATGTCTAATGGTCACCTCCTTCCCTTATAACATTCCTTCATCCCTCCCTCACCTATACAGTTCCCTGGTGTATAGTGGTCCTTCATCCCTCCCCTATACAGTTCCCTTTTGTCTAGCGGTCCTCCCTTCCTCCCCTATAAAAAGTTTCATGGTGTTTAGTGGTCCTCCCTTAAGGCTCATACACACATCAGACCATAGTCTTTGGAAAAGGAAAGATCATAGACCAATTTTACCCCCTTCCATGTATTATGAGAGCCATACCTACACAGTCTTTTCTATGGAGCTGAACTCCCCATCAGACAGAAATCTTTGCAAGATGCTGCACACAAAGATGCTGTAGACTCAAAAGATCAGTATCTGCAAAAGATCTGTTTCTGCCAAAGATCCGTTCCTGCAAATTGCATTCATAGTCTATGATACCTGCAGATCCTCATACACACCTTGTTTAACCTGCTGAGCGGTCTGGACGAGCTCAGCTCGTCCAACACCGCCAGAGGCTGCCGCTCAGGCCCTGCTGGGCCGATTTCCACCAAATAAAAAGCAGCACACGCAGCCGGCACTTTGCCAGCCGCGTGTGCTGCCTGATCGCCGCTGCAGCAGCGGCGAAAGAGGGTCCCCCCAGCCGCCCGAGCCCAGCGTAGCCGGAACAAACAGTTCCGGCCAGCGCTAAGGGCTGGATCGGAGGCGGCTGACGTCAGGACGTCGGCTGACGTCCATGACGTCACTCCGCTCGTCGCCATGGCGACGAGGGAAGCGAAACACGGGGAGCCGCTCATTGCGGCCTTCCGTGTTATTTCTTGCCGCCGGAGGCGATCGGAAGATCGCCTCCGGAGCGCCCTCTAGTGGGCTTTCATGCAGCCAACTTTCAGTTGGCTGCATGAAATAGTTTTTTTTTTTATTTAAAAAAAACCCTCCCGCAGCCACCCTGGCGATTTAATCAGAACGCCAGGGTGGTTAACTGACATTCATCTGCAGATCAGACAATCATCTGCAGATTAGAGATGTTGCGAACCT
This sequence comes from Hyperolius riggenbachi, assembly GCF_040937935.1. NCBI lineage: Eukaryota > Metazoa > Chordata > Amphibia > Anura > Hyperoliidae > Hyperolius > Hyperolius riggenbachi. The sequence goes on from NC_090648.1 coordinate 39,804,819, forward strand.
CCGATTTTCGGTTCGCGAACCTCGTTCGCGAACTTCCGCGGAAGGTTCGGTTCGCGTAAAAGTTCGCGAACCGCAATAGACTTCAATGGGGAGGCGAACTTTGAAAAATAGAATAAATTATGCTGGCCAGAAAAGTGATGGAAAACATGTTTCAAGGGGTCTAACACCTGGAGGGGGGCATGGATGAGTGGGATAGACACCAAAAGCCCCGGGGAAAAATCTGGATTTGACACAAAGCAGCGTTTTAAGGGCAGAAATCACATTGAATGCTAAATTGCTGGCCTAAAGTGCTTTCAAACATCTTGCATGTGTATACATCAATCAGGGAGTGCAATTAGAGTTCTGCTTCACACTTACACACCAAACTCACTGTGTAACACACCGCAAACAGCTGTTTGTGTAGTGACGGCCGTTTAGAACGGTGCGCACCATGGCCAGAGTGCAGGCCGTGGCAGTTTTCCAGCCCATATGGTCGCTGGGCTGTGGTAGCTCAATGATAGAACAACAGTGACTGTCCAGCTGATCGAATTTGGTCTATCCACAATGAAGCAACGACCTTATTATCTTCTTGTATGTAGGCAGGCATAGGTAGGAGTCCCAGTATAGGTAGGTAGGCATAGGTAGGAGTCCCAGTATAGGTAGGTAGGTAGGCATAGGTAGGTGTCTCAGTAGTTAGCTAGGCATAGGTAGGAGACCCAGTATAGGTAGGTAGGCATAGGTAGGAGTCCCAGTAGTTAGCTAGGCATAGGTAGGAGACCCAGTATAGGTAGGTAGGCATAGGTAGGAATCCCAGTATAGGTAGGTAGGCATAGGTAGGTGCCTCAGTAGTTAGCTAGGCATAGGTAGGAGTTCCAGTATAGGTAGGTAGGCATAGGTAGGTGCCTCAGTAGTTAGCTAGGCATAGGTAGGAGACCCAGTATAGGTAGGTAGGCATAGGTAGGAGTCCCAGTAGTTAGCTAGGCATAGGTAGGAGACCCAGTATAGGTAGGTAGGCATAGGTAGGAATCCCAGTATAGGTAGGTAGGCATGGGTAGGTGCCTCAGTAGTTAGCTAGGCATAGGTAGAAGTTCCAGTATAGGTAGGTAGGCATAGGTAGGTGCCTCAGTAGTTAGCTAGGCATAAGTAGGAGACCCAGTATAGGTAGGTAGGCATAGGTAGGTGTCCCAGTAGTTAGCTAGGCATAGGTAGGAGACCCAGTATAGGTAGGTAGGCATAGGTAGGAGTCCCAGTATAGGTAGGTAGGCATGGGTAGGTGCCTCAGTAGTTAGCTAGGCATAGGTAGGAGTCCCAGTATAGGTAGGTAGGCATAGGTAGGTGCCTCAGTAGTTAGCTAGGCATAGGTAGGAGACCGAGTATAGGTAGGTAGGCATAGGTAGGTGCCTCAGTAGTTAGCAAGGCATAGGTAGGAGTCCCAGTATAGGTAGGTAGGCATAGGTAGGTGCCTCAGTAGTTAGCTAGGCATAGGTAGGAGTCCCAGTATAGGTAGGTAGGCATAGGTAGGTGCCTCAGTAGTTAGCTAGGCTTAGGTAGGAGACCGAGTATAGGTAGGTAGGCATAGGTAGGTGCCTCAGTAGTTAGCTAGGCATAGGTAGGAGACCGAGTATAGGTAGGTAGGCATAGGTAGGTGCCTCAGTAGTTAGCAAGGCATAGGTAGGAGTCCCAGTATAGGTAGGTAGGCATAGGTAGGAGTCCCAGTATAGGTAGGTAGGTAGGCATAGGTAGGTGCCTCAGTAGTTAGCTAGGCATAGGTAGGAGATCCAATATAGGTAGGTAGGCATAGGTAGGAGTCCCAGTAGTTAGCTAGGCATAGGTAGGAGACTCAGTATAGGTAGGTAGGCATAGGTAGGAATCCCAGTATAGGTAGGTAGGCATGGGTAGGTGCCTCAGTAGTTAGCTAGGCATAGGTAGGAGTTCCAGTATAGGTAGGTAGGCATAGGTAGGTGCCTCAGTAGTTAGCTAGGCATAGGTAGAAGACCCAGTGTAGGTAGGTAGGCATAGGTAGGAGACCCAGTATAGGTAGGTAGGCATAGGTAGGAGTCCCAGTATAGGTAGGTAGGCATAGGTAGGTGCCTCAGTAGTTAGCTAGGCATAGGTAGGAGTCCCAGTATAGGTAGGTAGGCATAGGTAGGTGCCTCAGTAGTTAGCTAGGCATAGGTAGGAGACCGAGTATAGGTAGGTAGGCATAGGTAGGTGTCCCAGTAGTTAGCTCGGCATAGGTAGGAGTCCCAGTATAGGTAGGTAGGCATAGGTAGGTCCCCTAGTATAGGTAAGTAGGTAGGTGTCCCCGTATAGGTAAGTAGGTGCCCCAGTAGTTAGGTAGGCATAGGTAGGTGTCCCAGTATAGATAGTTAGGCAGGGCCTGGCTGGCACAGTAATAACAATTACCAAGGTCCAGCTGCAACAGATAGGGCTGTATAATGTCAGTGTCAGTGAGCAACACACAAAAAAAAACCACATCAGGAAAACATGAGCTCTCAAAAGAGCTGTTGAGGGGTGCTATTTTAGCAATAACAATCAGCCAGGAGCAAGCCAAGAGCCTAACTAATCTGCCCTAGGAGAACAAGTCTGCAGCAGCTCTCCCTAGTCTGTCTCTAGCAGGCACACGAGTGAGTGTCATGGCCGGCAAGCCTGCCTTATATAAGGGGGGGTGGGGCTCCAGGGCTTAGTGTAGCCTGAATGGCTACAATGTGCCTGCTGACTGTGATGCAGAGGGTCAAAGTTGACTCTCATAGTGCATTATGGGGCGAATCAAACTTCCGCAAAAGTTCGCCTGGTGCAGGCGAACGCGAACCCCCAAAGTTCGCCTGGAACCGTTCGCTACATCTCTACTGCAGATCTGAAAATCCATCCTGGTGGATCTGATCTGCAGATGAATGTCTGTTAAACAAGGTGTGTATGAGGATCTGCAGATATCATAGACTATGAATGCATTTTGCAGGAACAGATCTTTTGCAGGAACTGATCTTCTGCAGATACTGATCTGTTGCATGTGTACAGCATCTTTGTGTGCAGCATCTTGCTAAGATTTCTGTCTGATGGGAAGTTCAGCTCCATAGAATAGACTGTGTAGGTATGGCTCTTGTACTACATGGAAGGGGGTAAAATTGGTCTGTGATCTTTCATTTTCCAAAGACTTTGGTCTGATGTGTGTATGAGTCTTTACTCTCTCTTCTATATCTATCTATCTATCTATCTATCTATCTATCTATCTATCTATCTATCTATCTATCTATCTATCTGTCTATCTATATAATTAGTAATGATCGTAATCAGCTAATTACAATTACGCAAAACTTTGCATACATTTTCGCAATTACGCCTAAATGTAATTACGATTTTGTAAATGCAATTGATTTCATATAGTCATTGTAATTTTGCGTACAATTTTGCATAATGTCCGCTTAATTTCGTGCCGCCATGCATGCTATTGCTTATATATATATATATATATATATATATATATATATATATATATATATATATATATATATATATATATATATATATTGTAGGGGCCATCAGGGCCGGACTCCTGGGATGGGAGGGAAGGAAGGGGCGGGCCTTCCCATCCCACCTAGGTACACACCTGGTTGTCAGTGAGGCTGAGAGTCTCACTAATTATGGTATTGATGAGATGCAAATTTATGCTTAAGAAGCAGCCTCAGAGGCAGTCTGAGGAGAGGTGTTGAAGGAGTAGCAAGTATGCTATGGAAGCTCCTGACAAGGAATATTGGAGTATTTGATGGAAGCCAAACCATACCCTGTCTGTTGTTTGTATGGTGTTGGCCTGATGAAAACTGAACTTTGTTTGATCCTGCTGGACTGTATATTACCAAGCTGAAGTAAGCTGAACTGTTATTTTCCAGTTATTACTGCTGCATTGAAGCTGTTTTCTTCTACTGCACAATAAACGGACTTTGTTTTATACATCTGTGTACTGCGTGCTGGCTGCGACCCCCTCTAAACTTCACAACTGGTGGAGGATGCGGGCAGCGCAGCACTGCAGGAAAAGAAAAAGTTCCGTTTAAAAAGTGACATTTAAAGGGCCAGTCTCCTTGTATGCATGATGGAGGAATTGCTGAAACAAATGGCCTTAGCAACTGTGCAGCTACAGCAGAGTATGGTGTCTCAGCAGGCGAGTATGGTGACTCAACAGCAAGCCACGGAAGCCCTGCGAGAGGCCTCAGAGGCGCAAGCCAAAATCCTGCTTGAGGCAGTGCAGAAGCTGGCCCAGGGGAGAGAGACAGCAGGAGCTGCCCCTAGCAAGCAGGCGATGGTGAGAGCCAGCCACTTCCTGCAGAAACTAACCCCCACCGATGATGTGGAAGCCTTTCTGAAAACGTTCGAAAGGACAGCAGAGCGGGAAGGATGGCCGAAAGACAAATGGGCTGGTATCCTTGCACCGTTCCTGACGGGAGAACCCCAGAAGGCCTACTACGATCTCAACTCTGCAGACGCCCTCGACTATGATCGACTACAGGCAGAGATCCTGGCCCGACTAGGTGTAACAACAGCGGTCCGGGCACAGAGGGTGTACAGCTGGCAATACCGGATGGAGCATCCAGCCAGATCGCAGATGTATGACCTTATCCAACTGGCGACAAAGTGGCTGCAACCAGAGGTACTTACCGGGCCTGAGATGGTGGAGCGATTCGTGCTGGATCGTTTTCTGCGTGCCTTGCCAGTGGGACTACAGCGATGGGTCAGTCATGCAGACCCCAAAAAAGCAGAGCAGCTGGTGGAGTTGGTGGAGAGATATACCGTAGTGGAAGATCTACTCTCTCCAAAGGGCCAGGCGGGCCCCATCTTACCCCGTGTTGCAAGGTTCCCTGACTCTGGAAAGGGTGCTTCACGGAACCCCGCAACCAGCATCACCAGAAATAGGGAAGTATTCCCAAAATCTGCTCAGGGGTTGCCACCTGCTATGGCTACACCCCGGAAGGGAGGTGTGATCCAGTGTTGGAGATGTTCTGCTTGGGGCCATACCAGAGCCCAGTGTCCACTGCAGGAGGAACCCATGCAGTGTGACGTACTACGGAGGGTGTCCTTTTTTTTGCCCAGGAGGTATGCCTGGCAGAGTGCCAGGAGAGTTTTGTGTGTCCCGTCAGTGTGAACCAGGTACCTGCCAAAGCCTTGCTGGACTCAGGCAGTATGGTAACCATGGTGCATGCTGATCTGATTGGAACTATTGACACTGTGCTAAAGCCGCTTAAGGTGGTGTGTATTCACGGAGACACAAAGACTTATCCTGTGGTGCCAGTGTCGATTTCAACGGACTGTGGGACAATTACTCACGACGTCGGAGTGGTAAGAAACCTAATGTGCCAAGTTATATTGGGTCGAGACTTTCCACTATTTTGGGTACTGTGGGAGAATGTCAAGGGGAAGTTGTTTAAGGACTCTGATAATAACTAGTGTTGGGCGAACATCTAGATGTTCGGGTTCGGGCCGAACAGGCCGAACATGGCCGCGATGTTCGGGTGTTCGACCCGAACTCCGAACATAATGGAAGTCAATGGGGACCCGAACTTTTGTGCTTTGTAAAGCCTCCTTATATGCTACATACCCCAAATTTACAGGGTATGTGCACCTTGGGAGTGGGTACAAGAGGAAAAAAAAATTTAGCAAAAAGAGCTTATAGTTTTTGAGAAAATCGATTTTAAAGTTTCAAAGGGAAAACTGTCTTTTAAATGCGGGAAATGTCTGTTTTCTTTGCACAGGTAACATGCTTTTTGTCGGCATGCAGTCATAAATGTAATACATATAAGAGGTTCCAGGAAAAGGGACCGGTAATGCTAACCCAGCAGCAGCACACGTGATGGAACAGGAGGAGGGTGGCGCAGGAGGAGAAGGCCACGCTTTGAGACACAACAACCCAGGCCTTGCATGAGGACAAGAAGCGTGCGGATAGCATGCTTTGTACCACCATGCAGTCATAAATGTAATAAAGATAAGTGGTTCAATAAACAGGGACCACGCGGCAACGCTAACCCAGCAGCAGCACACGTGATGGAACAGGAGGAGGCGCAGGAGGAGAAGGCCACGCTTTGTGAGACACAACAACCCAGGCCTTGCATGAGGACAAAAAGCGTGCGGATAGCATGCTTTGTACCGCCATGTAGTCATAAATGTAATAAAGATAAGAGGTTCAATAAACAGGGACCACGCGGCAACGGTAACCCAGCAGCAGCAGCAGCACACGTGATGGAACAGGAGGAGGCGCAGGAGGAGAAGGCCACGCTTTGTGAGACACAACAACCCAGGCCTTGCATGAGGACAAAAAGCGTGCGGATATAGCAGCAATGCTTTTTGCCGCCATGCAGTCATAAATGTAATACAGATGAGAGGTTCAATAAACAGGGACCGGAAACGCTAAACCATCCCAGATGTTCATCGGTCATGTTACTTGGTTGGGGTCCAGGAGTGTTGCGTAGTCGTTTCCAATCCAGGATTGATTCATTTTAATTTGAGTCAGACGGTCTGCATTTTCTGTGGAGAGGCGGATACGCCGATCTGTGATGATGCCTCCGGCAGCACTGAAACAGCGTTCCGACATAACGCTGGCTGCCGGGCAAGCCAGCACCTCTATTGCGTACATTGCCAGTTCGTGCCAGGTGTCTAGCTTCATGCCCGGTTTCAGGTCCAGCGGTGCCAGCCACAAATCCGTCTGTTCCTTTATTCCCCTCCAAATTTCCTCCCCTGTGTGCTGCTTATCCCCAAGGCAGATCAGCTTCAGCAACGCTTGCTGACGCATGCCAACAGCTGTGCTGCACTGCTTCCACGATCCTACTGCTGCTGGTGCTGGGTTAGCATTTCCGGATGAGGTACAGCTTTGAGATGCGTTGGAGGAGAAGGAGTCAGAGAGGTAGGTGCTGCTGTTGTTATCCAGCTGTTTGCGGCGTGGGCAACACCCGCGCCGTAGCAGGTGAGGAATCGCTGCCAGGCTCCACAAGGTTCACCCAGTGCGCGGTAAGGGAGATGTATCGACCCTGGCCGAACGCACTCGTCCAGGTGTCAGTGGTGAGGTGAACCTTGCAGGCAACGGCATTCTTCAAGCTTCGGGTTATTTAGCTGACCACGTGCTCATGCAACTCAGGCACTGCAGAGCGCGCAAAGTGGTAGCGGCTGGGAACCACGTAACGTGGGATGGCCACTGACATCATGCCCTTGAAGCTGTTTGTCTCCACCACTCGATATGGCAGCATTTCGCAGGCCAGAAGCTTGGCTATGCTGGCTGGCTGTTACTGCCACGGCCCGGGGGTCATTTGCTGGCAATTTCCTCTTGTGCTCAAACATCTCAGAAACAGACAACTCAACCGTAGCGCTGCACACCGAAGGGCTGTTGGTTGTTGTGTTTGATGAACACTGGGAGACCTCAAGAGCACTAGTCCGGAAAGTGACAGTGTCAGCATCGTCTGATGTTTGTGAATGTTGTGAACCACGCAATGGCTGGGCTACTGCTGCTGCTGAGGCGGGTCTGGTGGTGAGTCTGGTGAACCCAAGGGAGGCAGTGTTGCTGGTGGTACCCTGTCCTGCCGCGTTTGCCCACAGAGTGGGATGTTTGGATAGAATGTGGCGGCTCATGCTGGTGGTGGAGAGGTTGTTAATACTTTTCCCCCTGCTCAGGCGGGTCTTGCACACCTTGCAAATCGCCATGGTAACATCCTCAGTGCAGTCTTCAAAGAAAGCCCAGACTTTAACTGGCTGAGGACTCGGACCTCGTGCGTGATGTGCTGGTGCTGCTTAACCCACTGCTGGACGCTTGAGAGGTCATCCAAGTAATTATCTGGTCCTGTTCTTTTGGATCTGTGAGGGTTGTTGTCCTGGACAACATGGGCAGTATTGAGTGGGTTTTCTTGGGTGCTCCCCTGTGGCCTGTACGTGAACCGTCAGGGGAAACACCTCTTCCCTTGCCCCTCCCTCTTTCACCGGATTTCTTCCTCATTTCACTTATCCTTAAAGTACACGCTGACTGGCAGCAGTACAGTGGCAGTACAGAAATGCTATACAGTGGTGGGTGAGCGGTGTACCACTATTGTCAGCAGTGACACAGAGCACAATGCTATACAGTGGCGGGTGAGCGGTGTACTACTGTTCCCAGCAGACACAGAGTGGAAGTAAACACAATGCTATATAGTGTGGCTGAGCCGTGTACACAGAGTGGCATTAAACACAATGCTATATAGTCTGCTATATAGTCACCCCGAACAGGGTGATGTTCTGCAGAACCCAAACAGTGGCAAACACTGTTCGCCCAACACTACTGGGAGGGAACGCAGATTTTAGTACCTAAACACACGATACAACATGTTTTCCGGGGTCGGACTCTGAGGCACATACAGATGGTCCCGATCATCATCCTCATCATACAACTCTTCTCCTGAGTCTGACCCACCCACCACCTCTGCCACCCCAACATCCCCAGACACAGACCCCTCATCGTCCTCAACATTAACTTGGGATGCTGGCCTGAGCCAGACCTCCTCCTCCACATCAGGCCCCATCATCTCCTCAATGGCAGCCCTCATTAATCGCTCTGGCGACGGACTGATGGACACAACGTTCTCCTCCGGGGAGGGCTGCTGCTGACCACTGGCTGCTGGGGTGGATGTTATAGCTTGCGTGGGGCGTTGGCTGTTGCTGTTGTTGGGAGTGCTGCTCACAGCGGAGGTCTCTGGGGAACTCATGTTGAGCTCATATAGTGGTTGACGGTGAGTGGAGTATTACTGATCCCAGCAATATACACACTGACTGGCAGAGTACGCAATGCTATATAGTGTGGCTGAGCGGTGTACACAGAGTGGCAGTAAACACAATGCTATATAGTCTGGCTGAGCGAGCGGTGTACTACTGTTCCCAGCAGAATCAGAGTGGCAGTAAACAATGGTATATAGTCTGGCTGAGCGGTGTACACAGAGTGTCAGTAAACAATGGTATATAGTCTGGCTGAGCGAGCGGTGTACTACTGTTCCCAGCAGACACAGAACAGTAAACAGAATGCTATATAGTGTGGCTGAGCGAGCGGTGTACCACTATTCCCAGCAGACACAGAACAGTAAACAGAATGCTATATAGTGTGGCTGAGCGAGCGGTGTACCACTATTCCCAGCAGACACAGAACAGTGAACAGAATGCTATATAGTGTGGCTGAGCGAGCGGTGTACTACTGTTCCCAGCAGACACAGAACAGTACACAGAATGCTATATAGTGTGGCTGAACGAGCGGTGTACTACTGTTCCCAGCAGACACAGAACAGTACACAGAATGCTATATAGTGTGGCTGAACGAGCGGTGTACCACTATTCCAAGCAGACACAGAACAGTGAACAGAATGCTATATAGTGTGGCTGAGCGAGCGGTGTACCACTATTCCCAGCAGACACAGAGTGGCAGTAAACAGAATGCTATATAGTGTGGCTGAGCGAGGTACACAGAGTGGCAGTAAACAGAATGCTATATAGTGTGGCTGAGCAAGCGGTGTACTACTATTCCCAGCAGACACAGAGTGGCAGTAAACAGAATGCTATATAGTGTGGCTGAGCGAGGTACACAGAGTGGCAGTAAACAGAATGCTGAGCGAGCGGTGTACTACTATTCCCAGCAGCGACACACAATGACTGGGGGGGACCCTGGCTAGCGTGGCTGGAGCGCGAACTACCCTGCCTGCCTACCCAAAGCTAAACCCACAGACAAATGGCGGAGATATGACGTGGTTCGGGTATTTATTTACCCGAACCACGTGACAGTTCGGCCAATCAGAGCGCGTTCGGGTCCGAACCACGTGACCCGTTCGGCCAATCACAGCGCTAGCCGAACGTTCGGGGAACGTTCGGCCATGCGCTCTTAGTTCGGCCATATGGCCGAACGGTTTGGCCGAGCACCGTCAGGTGTTCGGCCGAACTCGAACATCACCCGAACAGGGTGATGTTCTGCAGAACCCGAACAGTGGCGAACACTGTTCGCCCAACACTAATAATAACTTAGCCCCTCCTCCCCCTACCAGAGAACTTGATGTACCAAGTCTAGATACAAATGTTGTAGAAAATGTATTGCAAAATGATCATGTATTATTGCAAAAAGATGATGTCATGTTGCCAATGGATGAAAATGAGACTGACCATCCTTGTCGGGACCCTGAGCAGGTTACTGAGGGGGGGGGGGGGGGGATGATTCCCCATTACAAGTTATGTTGGGCGAGGATGATGAGGAATCTTCCCTCCAATCTATGCTCCCTGACCTGGATGTGTCAAAAGGGTTGTTTATCACTGCGCAGATGCGGGATCCAACGTTATCCCATGCAGGGCCGGATTTATACTTTTTACCGCCCAAGGCCAACTATCGCCAGACCGCCCCCCCAACCAACAGTGCCCCCCTGAAGTAAGTGCCCCCCTATAATACAGCAGGGTAGTTAGTGACATTACAGCAGGAATTAGAATATAAAATACTCTGAGGACATTTAGTGACATGGCAGGGATTAGGCAGGTAGTGATATGACAGCAGGTATGCTCCTCTGGGGACAATTAGTGACATGATGGCAGGGATTAGATTGTAAACTCCTCTGAGTGACAACACACACACACAGGACAATAGAGGACAAGAGTGACAACACACACGACAGAAGTTACAACACACACACAGGATAAGAGTGACAACACACACGACAGGAGTTACAACACACACACAGAGGAGTGACAACACACACAGGACAATAGTGACAACACACACGACAGGATAAGAGTGACAACACACACGACAGGAGTTACAACACACACACACAGGACAAGAGTGACAACACACACAGAGGAGTGACAACACACACACAGGACAAGAGTGACAACACACACACAGGACAAGAGTGACAACACACACACAGGACAAGAGTGACAACACACACACAGGACAAGAGTGACAACACACACACAGGACAATAGTGACAACACACACTACAGGAGTTACAACACACACACAGAGGAGTAACAACACACACAGGACAGGAGTGACAACACACACAGAGGAGTGACCACACACACAGGACAAGAATGACAACACACACGACAGGAGTGACAACACACACACAGGACAAGAGTGACAACACACACACAGGACAATAGTGACAACACACACGACAGGAGTTACAACACACACACAGAGGAGTGACAACACACACAGGACAATAGTGACAACACACACGACAGGATAAGAGTGACAACACACACGACAGGAGTTACAACACACACACACAGGACAAGAGTGACAACACACACAGAGGAGTGACAACACACACACAGGACAAGAGTGACAACACACACACAGGACAAGAGTGACAACACACACACAGGACAAGAGTGACAACACACACACAGGACAAGAGTGACAACACACACACAGGACAATAGTGACAACACACACTACAGGAGTTACAACACACACACAGAGGAGTAACAACACACACAGGACAGGAGTGACAACACACACAGAGGAGTGACCACACACACAGGACAAGAATGACAACACACACGACAGGAGTGACAACACACACACAGGACAAGAGTGACAACACACACACAGGACAATAGTGGCAACACACACTACAGGAGTTACAACACACACAGAGGAGTGACCACACACACAGGACAGGAGTGACAACACACACAGAGTAGTGACAACATGCAGGACAGGAGCGACAACACACACAGGACAAGAGTGACAACAAACACGACAGGAGTTACAACACACACGCAGGACAGGAGTGACAACACACACAGAGTAATGACACACAGGAAAGGAGTGACAACACAAATGGAGGAGTGACAACACACAAGACAGGAGTGACAACACACACAGAGTAGTGACAACACACACAGGACAGGACTGACAACACACACAGGACAGGACAGGACTGACAACACACTCAGGACAGGACTGACAACACACTGAGAGGTCAGGAGTGACAATACATACAGGGCAGGAGTGACAACACACACACAGTAGTGACAACACACACACAGTTGTGACAGCACACACAGGACAGGAGTGACACACACACAGGACAATAGTGACAACACACACTACAGGAGTTACAACACACACACAGAGGAGTGACAACACACACAGGACAGGAGTGACAACACACACAGAGGAGTGACCACACACACAGGACAGGAGTGACAACACACACAGAGTAGTGACAACATGCAGGACAGGAGCGACAACACACACAGGACAAGAGTGACAACAAACACGACAGGAGTTACAACACACACACACAGGACAGGAGTGACAACACACACAGAGTAATGACACACAGGAAAGGAGTGACAACACAAATGGAGGAGTGACAACACACAAGACAGGAGTGACAGCACACACAGAGTAGTGACAACACACACAGGACAGGACTGACAACACACACAGGACAGGACTGACAATACACACAGGACAGGACTGACAACACACTGAGAGGACAGGAGTGACAATACATACAGGGCAGGAGTGACAACACACACACACAGTAGTGACAACACACACACAGTTGTGACAGCACACACAGGACAGGAGTGACAACACACACACAGTAGTGACAACACACACAGTTGTGACAGCACACACAGGACAGGAGTGACAACACACACACAGGACAGGAGCGACACACACAAGACAGGAAAACACAGAAAACAGAAGTAACATACACATCAGCCTGGGACGCAAGTTTATGATGCTTCTCTCTCCTCTGACCTTTGTCCTCAGTCACTCCAAAGCTTGTCTTCACCTCTCCCCCTCCCATCTGATTCTCGTCTCCCAGTCCTTCTCCTTCCACGCTGTCTGTTTCCACTTGACTGCACAAGTGAAACTCGTGCACTGCACACAGGGACAGCCACGTTGCCGTCCTTCAGCATGAGGTGCAGTGAAAAAGCTTTTGCCTGCTACTGATCCCTGCACTTGTAGCCAGCCGCCCACTTCACACAGCAGGGTGCAGGGCGATCGGGGCACAATGATTATGATGATCAATGTGCGTGACTGACTGTGGAGGGAGCAGACTGGGGCGAACTGTAGCATGTTTGAAATGGTAAAGACGGCTACAGAGTACTGACACTCCTGTCTGCTGAACACAGTGAGTGAACATAACTCCTGTTACGAGTTACATGGCCCGGGCACACAAGCAGGGGGGAGGAAGTGGGGGCGGAACAGCCTTTTACACAATGACAGCGGGTGCCAGGCAGTGCTGCAGCGATACAGCCACTGCTTCCGTTCTGTCATCTTTAAATTAGTAAAGCTGTCCGGGTGTTCCGACGTCTATAGCTGCTGCTGCACTTACAAAAACATGCTTTTGTGTGCAGAGCAAAGCAGGGGCGGCTGCAGACAAACACGGCACTGCATTTTTGTGAGGATTGGTGTCCGCAGGTGTTTGGACATTAGTTGACTGCTTGTCAACCCGCCCCTTCCTTGGCTCCGCCCTAGGCACGTGCCTCTAAGGCCTGCCCACAAATCCGGCCCTGATCCCATGCGAGAGAACAAGTATCTGTGGTAAATGGAGTTCCCCAGGAACCGGGGGCAGAGGAGAGATTCCCTCATTTTTCAGTTCATGGGGATATGTTATATCGGGTTGCCAAGGTCAGAGAAGAGGTTGTTGATCAGCTGCTAGTGCCTCAGGAGTTTCGGAGGATGGTACTAGACTTGGCTCACAATGAAGCATTGGGAGGTCACCTGGGTGCCGAGAAAACGGAGGCACGGATAACTGACAGGTTTTACTGGCCTGGGTTAAAGGCCGAAGTAAAGAATTACTGCGCTTCTTGCCCCACCTGTCAGTTGACCGCGCCAGTGTCCCATTTTCGAAGCCCTTTGGTGCCCTTGCCAATCATTGAGGTGCCATTCGAGCGCATTGCCATGGATATAGTGGGGCCACTGGTAAAGTCTGCCAGGGGGCACCAATATATCCTTGTCATACTCGACTATGCCACTCGCTACCCGGAAGCCTTTCCGTTAAGAAAACCCACGTCCAAAGCTATCGCCCGAGAATTGTTTAATATGTTCACTCGGACGGGTTTTCCTAAGGAAATACTTACGGACCAAGGAACCCCGTTTATGTCTAAAGTGATGGGTGATGTGTGTAAACTGTTCCAGATTAAGCAGATGAGAACCTCTGTTTGCCACCCTCAGACAGATGGGCTGGTGGAACGGTTTAATAAAACCTTAAAAATGATGTTAAAAAGAGTTGTTCAAAGGGACGGAAAAGATTGGGATTGTTTATTGCCGGCAGTGATGTTTGCTGTTCGGGAGGTACCTCAAGCCTCCACAGGTTTTTCACCATTTGAACTGGTCTATGGGCGCAGACCTCGAGGGTTGCTTGACTTGGTCAAAGAAACCTGGGAAAGTGAGTCCAGTCCCCACAAAAGTGTGGTGGAACACGTTTCCCAGTTGCAAGAACGCATGGCCAAGGTGATGCCCCTGGTCAAGGAACACTTACTGGCAGCCCAAGAAGCGCAGAGTCGGGTATACAACCGCTCCGCAAAGATCAGGCAGTTCCAGGTGGGGGATAGAGTGTCAGTATTGATCCCAACTGTGGAGAGTAAATTCTTGGCCAGGTGGCACGGTCCCTTCGAGATCGTTGAAAAAGTGGGGGAAGTGAATTATAAGGTACATCAGCCAGGGAGACGGAAACCCTATCAACTGTATCACGTCAATCTGTTAAAACCCTGGAAAGAGAGAGAGACCACGCCGGTTAGGGTAGGTGTGAGTGTTGTACCCAAAATCAGCATTGAGGATGTGAAAATAGCCCCCACTCTTTCCAAATCCCAGGTCCAACAAGTAAAAGAGTTTCTTCAGAGAAACAAGGGGATATTTTCGGATTTGCCTGGACTTACGGGTATGGTGGAGCACAACATTGTTACTGAGCCCAGGGCTAAAGTGTTTGTCAGGCCCTATCGCATCCCGGAGGCCCGCAGAAAGGCGGTGTCAGAGGAAGTGAAGCGCATGTTAGAATTGGACGTTATTGAAGAATCGCAGAGTGAATGGTCAAGCCCGATTGTGTTGGTACCCAAGCCAAACGGAACTCTGCGATTCTGTAACGATTTCCGGAAATTAAACGAAATTTCCAAATTTGACGGTTATCCCATGCCCCGTGTGGATGAATTGATAGAAAGGTTAGGCCCAGCCCGCTACATAACCACATTAGATCTGACCAAAGGATATTGGCAAATACCCTTGGCCAAAGACGCCAGAGAGAAAACGGCATTTTCTACACCTGAGGGCCATTTTCAGTATAAAAGAATGCCGTTTGGGTTACAGACAGCCCCGGCCACATTTCAGAGAGTTATGGACAGAATGTTGCGTCCACACCAAAGATACGCGTCGGTCTATTTAGACGACATCGTAATTTTCAGTTCAGACTGGGAGTCCCACCTTCCCAAGGTGCAAGCAGTCCTGGATGCGTTAAAGAAGGCGGGTTTTACAGTGAACCCCGAGAAATGTGCCCTGGGTATGGAGGAAGCAAAGTACTTGGGGTACATTGTCGGAAGGGGGTTGGTAAAACCCCAAATTAACAAAATTGAGGCAATCCAGGAATGGCCCCGCCCCATCAGTAAGAAACAGGTTCGAGCTTTCTTAGGGATAGTGGGATACTACAGACGGTTCATTCCCAATTTTTCTACCCTAGCAGCTCCCCTAACTGACTTGACCAAGGGCCGGAAGTCAGTGATGATACAGTGGACAGCAGAGACAGAAAAAGCATTTTTGGAGCTGAAATCGGCATTATGTAGTCACCCTGTCCTGGCAGCCCCCGATTTCACTCGAGAGTTCGTAGTGCAGACAGATGCCTCAGATGTTGGGTTGGGGGCGGTCCTGTCTCAGGTGATTGATGGAGAAGAACATCCCATAGTTTTTCTCAGTCGGAAGCTGACGGCCGCTGAGAGAAACTATGCGGTAGTGGAGAGGGAATGCTTGGCCATAAAATGGGCCCTGGACTCCCTGCGCTACTATTTGTTGGGTAGAAAATTTAGGTTGATCTCTGACCATGCCCCGCTAGCATGGATGAAAAGAAACAAAGGAACGAATGCAAGAGTGTCCCGGTGGTTTCTCTCTCTCCAGGAGTTCAACTATGTGGTGGAACATAGGCCGGGTAAAGTGCACCAGAACGCTGATGCCCTTTCCCGAGTCCACTGTTTAGTGGGTCTATGTGCCTCCACCGCACCGGGGTTGAGGCAGAGGGGGGGGATATGTAGGGGCCATCAGGGCCGGACTCCTGGGATGGGAGGGAAGGAAGGGCGGGCCTTCCCATCCCACCTAGGTACACACCTGGTTGTCAGTGAGGCTGAGAGTCTCACTAATTATGGTATTGATGAGATGCAAATTTATGCTTAAGAAGGAGCCTCAGAGGCAGTCTGAGAAGAGGTGTTGAAGGAGTAGCATGTATGCTATGGAAGCTCCTGACAAGGAATATTGGAGTATTTGATGGAAGCCAAACCATACCCTGTCTGTTGTTTGTATGGTGTTGGCCTGATGAAAACTGAACTTTGTTTGATCCTGCTGGACTGTATATTACCAAGCTGAAGTAAGCTGAACTGTTATTTTCCAGTTATTACTGCTGCATTGAAGCTGTTTTCTTCTACTGCACAATAAACGGACTTTGTTTTATACATCTGTGTACTGCGTGCTGGCTGCGACCCCCTCTAAACTTCACAACTGGTGGAGGATGCGGGCAGCGCAGCACTGCAGGAAAAGAAAAAGTTCCGTTTAAAAAGTGACATTTAAAGGGCCAGTCTCCTTGTATGCATGATGGAGGAATTGCTGAAACAAATGGCCTTAGCAACTGTGCAGCTACAGCAGAGTATGGTGTCTCAGCAGGCGAGTATGGTGACTCAACAGCAAGCCACGGAAGCCCTGCGAGAGGCCTCAGAGGCGCAAGCCAAAATCCTGCTTGAGGCAGTGCAGAAGCTGGCCCAGGGGAGAGAGACAGCAGGAGCTGCCCCTAGCAAGCAGGCGATGGTGAGAGCCAGCCACTTCCTGCAGAAACTAACCCCCACCGATGATGTGGAAGCCTTTCTGAAAACGTTCGAAAGGACAGCAGAGCGGGAAGGATGGCCGAAAGACACTCACTTCATTATATTTACATCCATTTTTCAAAAGAAAAATATCAAAACAAATACCTATACCCTATTCTTATCCTCCTCCCATATCCACAGACAGATTCTTTATCATGTAAAAAAGAGAGAAATCGAGAGCCCAATATGGTGTAGTATGTCAGCGATACGAAGGGAAATGAATAGGTGAGATGGTTATACTCACAAACATGGGTTACCGCTCAGGCAACCACTGTATAGGCAGGTGAGGAGATTAGACCTGTCCTCACTCAGGATTAAGAAGTCGCTCTCTGTAGATCAGAAAAAATGGGGTAGGGTCACCCCTCCACCTGGGGTGGACTCAAGTATACTGGTAGGTGATCAGAGGCGCCAGCAGAATAAAATTAATATAAAATTGTTAAGAATTGCCGGGAGGGAAAGTGGTGGACTTCCCCTCAATAATTAGACACCAAGGTCTGTCATCAAATCAAACGAATACATTTATTCAATAGTACCCCAAAATCTGCTTTGGGGTAGTATTGAATAAATGTATTCGTTTGATTTGATGACAGACCTTGGTGTCTAATTATTGAGGGGAAGTCCACCACTTTCCCTCCCGGCAATTCTTAACAATTTTATATTAATTTTATTCTGCTGGCGCCTCTGATCACCTACCAGATTCTTTATCATGTCAATATCTCATTAACATCAATTTCATCATATCAATTTCATTCCCTCCCATAATCCCCTCCTTACATCCCTCAGAGAGCTCTTCCTCCTAACATGCTATTGCTACTTAAGTTTCTACATATGTTAAGCAGAATAGAGGGTATAAGTCAAAAAAGACCTTGTAGTTTTTGAGAAAATTGATTTTAAAAATGCAAAGAAAAAAAGGTTTCAAACAAAAAATGACAGTTTAAAAGTTTTTCTTTGCATTTTTAAAATCGATTTTATCAAAAATGACAGTCTTTTTAAAAAATTATTTTTGTGACTTGTACCCATGTAGACATTTTGGTAGCAATAGTATGTATGGGAGCTTTGCTATTAACTGTTAAAATTGTCAGAAAATGACGCAAAATAACGCGAAAATTACACGAAAAGTTACGCAAAATTATATGAAATTAATTACGATTTTCTATGAAATTTCGCATTACGATTACGATGTGTAATTGCGAATTTCGATGCAAAATTTAGTCCCACCGCTGATATATATACCCGGTGTCTAGTGGCCCGATTCCTCCCCTATACAGTTCTTTGGTGTCTAGTGGTCTCCCTCCCACAGTGGTCCCCCCTCAAAACCCTAAATGGTTCCCTGGTGTCTGGTGACCTTCCCTCCCCTATAAGTTCCCTGGTGCCTAGTTCTTCCCCAATTTGGCTTACCTGGTTGTGGGCAAAGCACGGGCAGGCAAATATAATGCAAAGGGGGAAGCCACTTCTGGGTCAAATTTGATGGCTTTGTGGTCCAGATTATAGGTCATTGCTTCATTGCGATACGCAAGCCCCTTCACCGTGGCAAGGTAAGGATCATGAAGGGGAATTGACACATGTACATGCCTTTTGTTCTGTTGTTGCAGCCACAGTGCAGCCAGAAAAATTAGGCATGTACATGCACCAGAACAATTATTCTTCTTCTTGATAGCGGCAGCTATATGCAGCGGCCTTAAAAATTCAGGAATCCACCTGGAGTCCTGGACCCTGCTGGTGGTGGTGGAGAAGGCAGTCAATGGGAGAGATGCTGTGTGGGGAGAGATGCTGTGTGGGGATTGACTTGGTCTTCGGGCAGGCAGCAGCGGCGTGCAGGTAGAGATGTTGTGTAGGGACTGACTAAGTCTTTGGGCAGGCAGTAGCGCTCTGAGATCCATGCCTTATTCATTTTAATAAGGGTGAGGTGCTGAACACTTTTTTGACCTAGGTGACTTCTCTTCTCAGTGACAATGCTTCCTTCTGCGCTGAAGGTCCTTTCTGACAGGATGCTTGAGGCAGGGCAAGCCAGAAGTTCCATGGCAAATTGTGACAGCCCTGGCCACAGGTAAAGCCTGCACACCCAGTAGTCCAGGAGTTCATTGCTGCTCAGAGTGTCTATATCAGCACTTAAGGCCAGGTAGTCAGCTACCTGCCGGACGAGGCGTTGTCGGAGCATGGATCCTGAAGGGCTGAGGCAAGGCGTTGGACTAAGGAAAGTCCACATGTCCAACATCACCATCTGATCGCTAGAGCATCCTGTTCTTGCCTGCATGGACATGGGAGGAGGAGGAGGATTACTGGCACCTTTTTATAATTGTGCTGTGACATCACCCTTAAAAGCTGTAACGATCGGTGTAACACAGAGAGGGTCTGATTACCGGTGATCTGCAGTATCACCAAGAATGCAGATATATACCCGATTATTGATGATCTGCAGTATTACCGATAATCAGATATATCTCTAACCTCTGGACACCTGAGACAAGAGAGTGTTAGGTGCAACAGTAATACTTTGAGGACTGCACCTCAGAAGTAGGTACAGAAGCAATAAGGAAAACTGCACAGAAGTATGTTCCTTCCGTTAGCCTAGACTCTCCCGGGGGAGGAGCTAGGCTGAGAGTAGGAAGGACAGAGAGTGAGTGACACAAGTGAGGGGGTGTCACTAACAGGTCTGGGAACTGCCTCTAACAGTAAGGCCAGATCTCGAGGTCGGGCAAGCCAGGTCGTAAACACACAGACAGATAAGGTACAGATTCAGGAGACAGATACAGAGTCCAGGAACGAGCAGAGTTTGGCAACAGGATATCAGAATAGCAAGGTACAGAATCAGGAGGCAGATACAGAGTCCAGGAACGAGCAGAGTTTGGCAACAGGATATCAGAATAGCAAGGTACAGAATCAGAGATCAGAGGAATGGTCAGGCAGGCAGAAGGTCATAACAAATAATACAATTCAATATTCCTAAGCTAAGGTGTGAGCTCCTTGATCATCAACACCTTTGGAAACTGAACTAGAACACAGATACTGACAAGGTCTGAGTGCTACCACATAGTGATCCCAACGCTAGACACCAGAGAAATGACCAGCACCCAGTATATTACTATAGCGCTCTCCAGCGCCACCCCTAAGTGCTGGACCAATGAAAACTGGTGAAAATTTCTGTCCTTTGGTAATTTGGTAACATCTCTGCCACTTTGTGCTTATAATGAGGGTCTAGTAGCATTGCCACCCAGTACAGGTCATTCCCCTTGAGTTTTTTCAACAGGCTGGACAGCATGAAAGACCCCATCTGCACAAGGTTGGATGCCAACCTACTAGTCATCTCCTCTTGCTCTTCCTCAGTGATGTCAGGTAAGTCCTCCCCCTAGCCACAAACCATACCACAGGAAAGGTGAGCAGCACAAGCCCCCTGCGATGCCTGCTGAGGTTGTTCTCCTCCTCCTCCCCTTTGTGACTCCTCCTTCTCCCCCTTAGTGTTGTCGACAAATCTGGTTCTGGTGAACAACTCTTCCTCCTCTTTCTGTTCATGCTTCTCTACAACTTGATCCACCACTCGACATACGGCACACTTCAGGAAGAAAGCATATGGGATCAGGTCACTGATGGCGCCTTCACTGTGATTCACCAGGCAGGTTTGTCAGCTCCTCAAACGGACGCATTAGCCTGCAGGCATTACGCATGAGTGTCCAGTACCTTGGCCAGAAAATCCCCAGCTCCCCAGAGCACTGTAGCTGTACAGATACTCATTGACGGCTTTCTCCTGTTGTAGCAGGTAGTCAAACATGAAGAGCATTGAACTCCAGCGAGTTGCGAGTTGGGCTATCACAAATCAAGCACCTAAGTGGCAAGTACTTTCTGTGCTGAATATCAGACAAGCGTGCCATGGCCATGTAGGAACCACTGAAATGCCCACACACCATCCTGGACTGCCTCAGGACCTCCTGTAAGCCTGGGAACTAACACTAATCTTTGGATTATAAGATTTAGCACATGTGCCATGCAGGGCACATGTCAACCTGCCCAAACTCAAAACTGAAATGAGATTGCTGCCATTATCACACTCCAGTTGTTGCAGGGTCAGCCACTGATACACCAGTTTATTCAGAGCGGCCACCCCAGGAGTGCTGCTCTGGTGTGACTCTAGGCTTTGACTCAGGACATGTCCAAGATGGCGTGACACCATCGTACCTGGCATGCGGTATAGGCCCAGGGGAGCTGGGGGTATGCAGTTTGAAAGGAGAGCACAGCAGTGGAGTAGCACTCAGCTGAGGAGGAGGAAGACGACAGTGAAGAGGATGTAGAAGGAGTAGGAGGAGAAGGAGAGGAGGTAGCAGCAGGCCTACCTGCAAGCCGTGGAGGTGTCACCACCAAGTCGACTGCACAGCCAGTACTCCCTGCTTGCCAGCGATCACCAGGTTTACCCATTGTTTAGTGTAAGCAATATACCTGCCCGTGCTTTATAGACCAGGCATCCATGGTCAGATGGACCCTTGACCCAATGCTTTGTGCCAGAGATGTCACCACTTGCCTTTCAACATCACGGTACAGTTTGAGTATCGCCTTTTTTAAAAAAATAATTGTGGCCTGGAATCTTCCACTGTGGTGTCCCAATCACCACAAATTTACAGAAGGCCTAAGAGTCCACCAGCTGGTATGGTAACAGCTGGCGAGCTAACAGTTCCGCCAAGCCAGCTGTCAGACGCCGGGCAAGGGGGTGACTGGCAGGCATTGGCTTCTTCTGCTCAAATATTTCCTTAACGGACACCTGGCTGCTGTGGACAGAGGAGCAGGATCTGCTCAAGGTGAGAGGCGGAGTGGAAGAGGGTGGCTGTGAAGGTGCAAGGGCAGCAGAGGATACAGCAGCTGATGATGCTGCACCTGGAGAAGGAAGAGGAGGTGGAGGGTGGCGTTGTGTTTGCCTACTGCTTTTTCTTATGTGCTCATCCCATTGATGTTTGTGCTTATTCATCAAGTGCCTTCAATTTTTGGTGGCAGATAGTACAGATGGCATTGCTGTAATCTGAGGCAGAGAGACAAAAAAATGTCCACACTGGTGAGCTGGGGGTTGACGGCATTGTGGTGGTGGCAGCAGCTGACATTGAAGGGTGTTTTGGTTGGATGTCCCAAGGTGGCGATACATCCCGCCGGACACTGCCACAAGCTGTTTGCAACGAGCTCTCCCTGCTTCTTACAGCAACTTGTCTCCTCCTCTCTGACTCCCCCTCTGAACTGTCTCGCTGTTCATCTTGTCTTCTGGGATCCCACGTGACATCCATGCCATGATCATCATCATCATCCACAACTTTAATTGAAGAGAAATCGAGAGCCCAATATGGTGTAGTATGTCAAGACAGATTGAATAATTGAGACAGTGAGATGGTAATACTCACAAACATGGGTTACCACCTAGGTAACCACTCAATAGGCAGGTGAGGAGATTAGACCTGTCCTCACTCAGGATTAAGAAGTCGCTCTCTGTAGATAGGAGAAAAAGGGTAGATCACCCCTCCACCTGAGGTGGACTTGAATAGACTGGTAGGTGAACAGAGGCGCTCTGCTTGCTATAACAGAATTGCTGTTGTTTATCCCCTGTTTATTGCCTGAAGAAGTGGGCTGTCCCCGCGAAATGCGTTGCATCCTTGGGGTATCTTTAATAAACGTGTATTTATTTATTTAACCACAGTCCTTGGTGTTTGCTTAAACGGAGGCAAGTCCACCACTTCCTCCCAGCAATTTTTTAAAAATGTTATGTACTTTTATTCTACTGGCGCCTCTGTTCACCTACCAATATATCATCCATAACTTTGCTTGTATCAAACACTTCCAAAACTGCACCAACAACCGGTACTTCATCATCATCCTCACATCTTACGTCCATAGTGACGCCTAACTCAGACATATGAGGTGGTGTAACATCCTCAGCGCCTTCATCTTGTACCAATAATGCTCCTGCATCAGTAAATTCATTACTAACCTGTGTGAATAACTCCTGTGAACTCTGAAATGGAGCCGCTGTGGTGCTAGTTGTGGTGGCTGCCGGCTGAGTGTTAAATAGTTGTGGTGTGCCCGAATCAGAGCAGGGGGAGGAAGATATGTCACGGTTCCATGCGGAAGCTGAGGAAGATGAGGTGTTCTGTGTTATGAAATCAACTATGTCCTCTTAATCTTGGGGGTTGAGGGTACGTGCCTAATGAACACTGTACTTTGGTCAAGGGCCGCACAAAATCACGCCAGCATGACCTTGATCAGACCTGCAGGGTGGCCTGCCTCTGCCTGTTATTTTTTTCCATATTGGGACAGGGATGAGAGGGGGGGGGGGGGGTAGTGCAGAAGTACTAACAATATTCAATAGTGGTAGACAGTGTGTGTAATCACAAAGAGGCACACAATCAGTGTCAAATACACAGCAGCTCTGTGTGTGTGCGTAGTGTATATGTGTGTGTGTAGTGTGTGTGTGTGTGTGTAGTGTGTGTGTGTGTGTGTGTGTGTGTGTGTGTGTGTGTGTATCACTGGGCTGTGTACTTCAACAAACACACACACAGATATCCTATACTACTTTCAATCATAAGTACAGTTGCAAGCTAAGCACTGATTATGATACACAGTGTGCTTGCTTGCTTTCAATGGTTACTTAGAAGAGTATAGTAGAACTACAAGGGCCAGCAACTGACTGTGGCCTGTATGCAGTGTGTGTGTGTGTGTGTGTGTGTGTGTGTGTGTGTGTGTGTGTGTGTGTGTGTGTGTGTGTGTGTGTGTGTGATGTATGGTGTGTGATGTATGGGTGGTAGACAGTGTGTGTAATCACAAAGAGGCACACAATCAGTGTCAAATACACAACAGCTGTGTGTGTAGTGTGTGTAGTGTGTGTGTGTGTGTGTGTGTGTAGTGTGTGTGTGTGTGTGTGTGTGTGTGTGTGTGTGTGTGTGTGTGTGTGTTGTGTGTGTGTGTGTGTGTGTGTGTGTGTGTGTACAGTGTGTGTGTGTGTGTGTGTGTGATATCCTATACTACTTTTAATCATAAGTACAGGTGCAAGCTAAGCACTGATTATGATACACAGTGTGCTTGCTTGCTTTCAATGGTTACTTAGAAGAGTATAGTAGAACTACAAGGGCCAGCAACTGACTGTGGCCTGTATGCAGTGTGTAACTAGTGTTGGGCGAACAGTGTTCGCCACTGTTCGGGTTCTGCAGAACATCACCCTGTTCGGGTGATGTTCGAGTTCGGCCGAACACCTGACGGTGCTCGGCCAAACCGTTCGGCCACATGGCCGAACTAAGAGCGCATGGCCGAACATTTGGCTAGCGCTGTGATTGGCCGAACGGGTCACGTGGTTCGGACCCGAACGCGCTCTGATTGGCCGAACTGTCACGTGGTTCGGGTAAATAAATACCCGAACCACGTCATATCTCCGCCATTTGTCTGTGGGTTTAGCTTTGGGTAGGCAGGCAGGGTAGTTCGCGCTCCAGCCACGCTAGCCAGGGTCCCCCCTGTCATTGTGTCGCTGCTGGGAACAGTAGTACACCGCTCGCTCAGCCACACTATATAGCATTCTGTTTACTGCCACTCTGTGTACCTCGCTCAGCCACATTATATAGCATTCTGTTCACTGTTCTGTGTCTGCTGGGAATAGTGGTACACCGCTCGCTCAGCCACACTATATAGCATTCTGTTTACTGTTCTGTGTCTGCTGGGAATAGTGGTACACCGCTCGCTCAGCCACACTATATAGCATTCTGTTTACTGTTCTGTGTCTGCTGGGAATAGTGGTACACCGCTCGCTCAGCCACACTATATAGCATTCTGTTCACTGTTCTGTGTCTGCTGGGAATAGTGGTACACCGCTCGCTCAGCCACACTATATAGCATTCTGTTTACTGTTCTGTGTCTGCTGGGAATAGTGGTACACCGCTCGCTCAGCCACACTATATAGCATTCTGTTTACTGCCACTCTGTGTACCTCGCTCAGCCACATTATATAGCATTCTGTTTACTGTTCTGTGTCTGCTGGGAATAGTGGTACACCGCTCGCTCAGCCACACTATATAGCATTCTGTTTACTGTTCTGTGTCTGCTGGGAATAGTGGTACACCACTCGCTCAGCCACACTATATAGCATTCTGTTTTGTTTTTTTTTAAAGAGATTATTTATTTGATTTTTTGAAAAAAAAAACAGTACATAAAAGGTATAGAACATTTCCAGCAAGTATACAGAAACTATGCTTGACATATGTAACTATGCAATGATCAGAAATTTCACAGTGACTGTAAGATATAATCTATATGCTATCTAGCAGACATGTATCTAGCCCAATTAGATCCATTGTAAATCTTGAATGGCCACATTAATGTCAAGGTTGGGGATTGTGGTTTCCGATGCATCTACCCACTTGGACCATATTCTATCAAATTTTTTGAATTGGTTTCTTGACTGATAGGTGATTTTGTATAGAGGGAGAGCGGAGTTCACCA
This sequence comes from Hyperolius riggenbachi, assembly GCF_040937935.1. NCBI lineage: Eukaryota > Metazoa > Chordata > Amphibia > Anura > Hyperoliidae > Hyperolius > Hyperolius riggenbachi. Next base: position 39,830,307 of record NC_090648.1, read on the forward strand.
GTCTTTTCCAGTCCCTCAGGCATGGGGGTGTAGGTAGTTTCCATTTCAAGGAAATGGCTTTCCTGGCATAAAAAATTAAAATTTTTGTGAGGGACGCTTGACTCTTGCTACAGGGCATGTCACCCACAATCCCCAACAGACATAATTGGGCGTCTAAGGCCACAGGTAATTGTAGTGTGTCCCTTAGAAAGTGTATGACCGACTTCCAGTATCCGTTAACTAGGGGGCAATTCCACACACAATGTAGGAAATTGGCATGTGGGGTCTTACATTTAAAACAGCAGTCATTATGAGCTGGACTCATTTTAGCTAATCTTAGCGGTGTGATGTATGCTTGGTTAAACCATTTGATGTTTATAAGTTTGTCATGTGAGGCTATAATATCTCTATTGAAAAATTCTGCGTGCTCCGCCCATTTTTCCTTGGTGAGATTAGGGTCCTGGGACGACCATCGTTCTCTGAGGGCCTGAACCTTCCTGTCGTTCCCCCTAGAGTTTAAGAAGTTATATAAGGTGGATATTTGTTTTGTGGGTTCATTTTTGAGTAATATTTTCTCCAGCTCTGAGGGTTCGAGAGAAACTCCTGATAGCCCTAGCTGTGTTTGCATCGCGTGTCGCAATTGTAGGTAGCGGAAGAGGGAATGTCTAGGGAGACTAAACTCCATACGTAGTGTATTAAAGTCTTTAAAGAGGCCTTCAGTGTATAATTGGGTTGCATATTTGATGCCATGTTTGTACCAAAAAATTATATCAGGGATTGTCAGGAGTTCCGGTAGATTGGGATTTCTCCATAAGGGAGAGCTGAAGGAGACATAGGATAGGGGTTCCCCCAAGGAGCTTACGTGCTCTTTTATATGTCCTGATCGTGTTATATATAAGCGCTGTTCCCTCAGATCCAGCAGACACTTTGTATCTGTAAACCGCGCTGCAGAGAGACTCATACGAGCCCGCTATATCCGCCTCTGTAGCCAGCGTAGCATTTGATCTGTCATTGCTAAGCCAGCTTTGAATAGGGACTAGTTGGGCTGCCAGGTGGTAAATAAAGAAATTAGGTAAAGCTAGGCCTCCAAGAGCTGTGGGGAGTTGGAGCGTGGCCAGGGAAATACGAGGTGAGGATCCAGACCAAAGAAAAGAAACTATTATGGAGTTTATCCGTTTAAAGATGGATTGTTGTATCCATATTGGGGACATTTGCATAACGTATAGGATTTTAGGGGCGATCACCATTTTGATAATGCATATTCTGCCACATAGGTTCAGGGGCAGAGAGGACCATTTACGTAGCCTCGTCTCTACCTGTACCAGAGTGGGGTTAAGGTTTATTTCTAGAAATGAAGATATGTGACGCCTCACCCAAACCCCCAGATATTTAAACTCCTGAGTGATTTGTAATTGTGAGGATTTGGTAATGCTTTGGAGATCAAAGGTGTCAAGAGGGAATAAAATGGATTTGGACCAGTTAATAGATAGTCCTGAGATCCCGTGAAATATGTGATATATGTTTAGGGTAGCTTCTAGGGAGGGACCTGGATCTGCCAAATATACCAGCATATCATCTGCATATAAAGATATGCGTTCCTGTACCTTGTTTATTTTTAGGCCTTGAATGTGTGAGCTGCTGCGAATAGCTTGGGCAAGGGGTTCAATGGCAATGGCGAAGAGGAGGGGGGATAATGGGCAGCCCTGCCTAGTGCCTCTAGCGATACGGAATAGGGAGGAAATTAAGGAGTTAATGCGTATTTTGGCTGTGGGTTTGTCATACAGAATTTGGAACCATCTCTGAAAAACAGGCCCGAAGCCAAAAATCTTCAGCACTGCCCTTACATATGGCCATTCAATAGAGTCAAATGCCTTATTGGCGTCAAGAGATAAGATCACTCTAGTGCCAGAGTTTACATGTGGGTATTGTAAGTTGGAAAACAGTCGCCTGATATTCATTCTAGTGGAACGGCCTGGGATAAAGCCAGTTTGGTCTGGGTGAATGATGGAGGTGATACAGTCGTTAAGCCTGGTGGCAAGGATTTTAGTAAGGATTTTTATGTCTGTGTTGATGAGTGATATCGGGCGGTAAGAGTCACAGAGGGTGGGGTCTTTATTAGGTTTCGGAATTAAGGTAATGAGAGCTTCATACATTGAGTCGGGAAGGGAGCCAATCTTAAATATATGTTGAAATAAAGATTCTAGGTGTGGGACCATAAGAGATTTGTTTTTTGCATACCATTCAATTGGAATGCCATCAGGGCCTGGTGCTTTATTGTGCTTAAAGGAGGAGATGATTATACTAATTTCTTGAGCAGTGATGGGAGCGTCTAGATTTTTTGCCTCTTCCTCAGAAAGTGTTGGCAGATCCAGGTCTCCCAGAAAGCTCATTGTTTCGCTGTCTACCTCTCCGGTTTTAGTGGAATATAAATCCGCGTAGAAGTCCGTAAAGGTGTTTGCAATGTCTGTGGATGTCTCACATATATGTCCAGCGGGGGTTTTAATAGTAGGTATTGCCCTAGAGTCCATGGAAGACTTTAAAAGGTACGTCAATAATTTGCTACATTTATTCCCAAATTCAAAGAAACGCTGTGACTGAATAATATCTTTGCGTCTGGTTCTCTGTAAATTAGTTAGCTCGAGTTTTCTACGTGCAATCTGCCATTGGATATAGTTAGCATCCGATGGGTTGGAGATTAGGTTATTCTGGGCTTCTGTAGAAGCTTTCTCGTGGTATCCCTGCAGCGCGGTTTCATTATGTCTGATGACTGAGAGGGAGGCCCTGAAATGTCCCCTAAGTACAGCCTTGCTGGCGTCCCAGCAAACATGTTCCCCGACTGTTCCCTTATTAAGATGCCAAAATTCCGTCATACCTTTCCTACATTCCTGCAGTACAGTCTCGTCCTCCAGCCAGGCCGGGTTCATTCGCCATAGCGTCTGAGAGGTCAGGGCTGGTATTCTTAGGTTACACATTAGAGGGGAATGGTCTGATACACCATGTGACAAATAGGCGATTGAGTCCACTAGGGTGAGAGCATCTAGAGATCCAATACACATATCAATTCTAGACATCGTTTTGTGGGAGTCTGAGAAGCAGGAGAAAACTTTAGAGTCAGGGGATTTCCATCTCCATATGTCGCATAGTTTGTATGTGTCCAGCCAATTAATTAAGGCCGGAAAGGATTTCCCCCCGATTTTCAGCCTATCTTTGTCAGGGTCTAGGACCGCATTAAAATCGCCAAGTATAATTAACGGGCCATCTAATAAGGGGTGTACTTTACTCATTAGTGTAGTTAATACCGCTATGTCAAAGGGAGGGGGTATATAGATTGATGCTAAAAGCAAGGGATGTCCCTCTAGTAGGCATCTAATTAAGACATAGTTACCTTTGGGATCTACCCTGACGTCTGAGACGCTACCCGGGAAAGATTTGGCAATCAGGATAGCCGTGCCTCTTGAGAAGGAGGAGTAATGTGCAAGGTGATATTTAGCTATCCAGGGTTTTTTGAGGAGAAAGGCTCTGGCTCCTAACAGGTGGGTTTCCTGTAGGCAAATTATTTGGGGGGCTAGTTTGCGGATTTGATTAAATATCAACTTGCGTTTAATTGAGCTATTCATCCCTCTGACATTCCACGATAATATCGGAATCAGAGCCATGAGTTACATTTTATACACATTGGGAGTCGGCCATACATCCTTACTCCTACAGGAAGGTTGAACGGTGCTGTGTGAGCGAGACTATACTGCATACCTTGCTGGTGGAAAATAAGATAAACATCAAATAACATTGTACTGAAACAGAAAAAAACAATAACAACCAAAAACATAAACCCCTATGAGGGCGATCTGAGCCCAGATCCACCCTCTAATAAACCCCTACTCTCTACTAGAACTATAGAGAGTCTTACACCCTAAACTAATTAAAGAGTTGGTTAGCGACAAAGGGTCAGCTATGTCCAACTCACCACTTAATGTTATACCGTTCTTCCTTAAAAAATAAACATAATCCCTCACAGAGTGCTCGACATATGGTCCTAAACTGGCTCTTGAGCATAGCATTCAACATTTACATTTGTGTACACAGTCATATTTTGCATTGTAATAATAGCATTCTAGTAGGATCTGTGTTGGGGGAGGGGGGGGGGGAGAGGGGGGGGGAGGAAGGGGGGGGGTGTTAGGAATGAGGGGGGGGGTGAAGGGGGATAATATTATTGCAATAGTGTCAGCGAGCCAGTTTTTCATTTGGTTATTGCAGGGGTATATTGCGCCCAGTCAGTAAATTTGATAATGTTAAAGTTCATTCCAATGCGCTGTTTCGCCAGTTAGCATAATGAAGTAAGCTTGCATTTACTGCAGTTCTGTTAATAGAACAGAAGGTCATACAAAATTATTTCTAATAGGCCTTGAGGTAGAGTTCTCATCAGAAAGTTATATACCACATTATGTCAGTAGGTGTCACTATTGTATAAGGAATGAGAGATGGGAGCCTTAAATTGAGACTGTAATGGAAGTCTGTAGGGGGCCTAGAGGGAAAAAATTGTATAAAGGCATATAAAAGTTGGATTGCCCCTTTGGATGAAAGCAGGGAGAAGAAAGAAAAAAGGGCCAGAGACTTGAATCTGTGCATCCTGTTCATCAAGAGGTTTATTTCACGGTTTGTACAGGAACGTTGTGAGTTTAGCGCAGTCAACGCTTGGGCTTTGCTGGGATTACTGGGATCGGGATGGCTTGACTTTCCATCCATGCGGCTGTCTCAGCAGGGGTGGTGAAAAAGAGTGCTTTGCCCTTAAACAGGATTTTCAACTTGGCTGGGAACAGCATGCTGTAGTTGATCTGTGAATTCCTGAGGCCCATTTTAACCGCCTGATATGTAGCTCGGAGCCTTTGTATCTCAGCCGAAAAGTCCTGGTATATGGAGATCCTTGCACCATTGTATTCCAGCTGAGGGCTCTCTCTTGCTTTTCGAAGGATTTCAGCTTTATCCCTGAAGTTTAGAAATTTCGCAATCATGGGTCTTGGGGGTTTCCCTGGTGTTAGGGTGCCGCCGGGAACCCTGTGCGCTCTTTCTATGGAGAATGTGTGTGAAAGGCCCAGGTTAGGAATAGCTGTTTTCAGCCAGTGTTCCAGAAAGTTCTCTGGGGCTGTTCCTTCTGATTTCTCAGGGAAGCCCACAAAGCGTAAGTTAGAGCGCCTGGATCTATTTTCAAGATCATCTAATTTCAGGTCATGCATGGCGGAGGTTTTAGAGAGATTAGATTGTGCTGTCTGAATGGGTCTCATGGCATCTTCCATGTCACTGATTCTCCTGTCTGATTCAGCAGCTCTTTCTCTGAGTTTCCTTAGATCATCCTTCACAAGGGACAGATCAGAGTGTACAGTGTCTAATTTAGCTGAGACATTGAGCTGGAGAGATTGTATTGATTGTATTGCTGCTAGCAGTTCAGCCCTGGTGGGTTCCCTCTCCCCTTTATCAGAGTCCCCATCACTAGAGGCCTGTTCCCTCTTTTTCTTCCTGGCTGATTCCCCCTGATGTGACATGGGGCTGGGTCCTCTACTCACTGTTCGGCTGGAGGTCCGTTCTGGGCTCTCCCCCTGGTCCATGGCTGTGTCTCCCTCTGCAGAGCTGCAGGCTTGTGTGAACGCAGGCTGGGAGGCTGGGAGCGGTGGAGCGGCGCCGCCGCCATCTTGCCTGGCGCCATGCGCGTATCTGGCCAGCTTCTCGGCCGCCTCCTCAGCTTTGGAGCGGCCTGATTTGGGCGGATTGGGTGTCGGCTTGGAGCCCTTGCTGTCCGCCATCGTTGGAGAGCGGTGTCGTGGGGTTTGGGCTGGTGTGGAAGCCAGGATGCCTCAGGATTTAGCGGTGAGTTGGAGGAGCCGCGGAAAAGCGCGTCCTCACTCCTGCATAGCCGGCCACGCCCCCCCCATATATATATATAGCATTCTGTTTACTGCCACTCTGTGTACCTCGCTCAGCCACATTATATAGCATTCTGTTCACTGTTCTGTGTCTGCTGGGAATAGTGGTACACCGCTCGCTCAGCCACACTATATAGCATTCTGTTTACTGTTCTGTGTCTGCTGGGAATAGTGGTACACCGCTCGCTCAGCCACACTATATAGCATTCTGTTTACTGTTCTGTGTCTGCTGGGAATAGTGGTACACCGCTCGCTCAGCCACACTATATAGCATTCTGTTTACTGTTCTGTGTCTGCTGGGAATAGTAGTACACCGCTCGCTCAGCCACACTATATAGCATTCTGTTTACTGCCACTCTGTGTACCTCGCTCAGCCACATTATATAGCATTCTGTTCACTGTTCTGTGTCTGCTGGGAATAGTGGTACACCGCTCGCTCAGCCACACTATATAGCATTCTGTTTACTGTTCTGTGTCTGCTGGGAATAGTGGTACACCACTCGCTCAGCCACACTATATAGCATTCTGTTTACTGCCACTCTGTGTACCTCGCTCAGCCACATTATATAGCATTCTGTTCACTGTTCTGTGTCTGCTGGGAATAGTGGTACACCGCTCGCTCAGCCACACTATATAGCATTCTGTTTACTGTTCTGTGTCTGCTGGGAATAGTGGTACACCGCTCGCTCAGCCACACTATATAGCATTCTGTTTACTGTTCTGTGTCTGCTGGGAATAGTGGTACACCGCTCGCTCAGCCACACTATATAGCATTCTGTTTACTGTTCTGTGTCTGCTGGGAATAGTAGTACACCGCTCACCCGCCACTGTATAGCATTGTGCTCTGTGTCGCTGCTGGGAATAGTGGTACACCGCTCACCTGTCACTGTATAGCATTGTGCTCTGTGTCGCTGCTGGGAATAGTGGTACTGTATAGCATTTCTGTACTGCCACTGTACTGCTGCCAGTCAGCGTGTACTGTAAGGATAAGTGAAATGAGGAAGAAATCCCGTGAAAGAGGGAGGGGCAAGGGAAGAGGTGTTTCCCCTGACGGTTCACGTACAGGCCACAGGGGAGCACCCAAGAAAACCCACTCAATACCGCCCATGTTGTCCAGGACAACAACCCTCACAAATCCAAAAGAACAGGACCAGATAATTACTTGGATGACCTCTCAAGCGTCCAGCAGTGGGTTAAGCAGCACCAGCACATCACGCACGAGGTCCGAGTCCTCAGCCAGTTACAAGGAGCCAGTGGGCACAAAGCTGACACAACCGGCAGCGACACCACGCACACAACTGCCAGATAACCAGTCCGATGAATTACCTCAGGACACAATGGGGTATTCGCAGGAGCTATTCCCAGCCCAACAAACTTCCACCTTTCAAAGGTCAAAGGAGGAACAGCCAGAAATGTTGTGCCTGGATTCACAACCGTTAACTGTGGGAAATGCACCGCGCACTGAAATACAAGGCGAGTCCGAGGAGGACTCGGAAACCCAAATCCCAGAGCAATTTGGGCAGGAGGGGTTGCAATTGCAGGAGGTCGGCCGACAAGATCTGGAAGACGACGTTGGAGTGTGCTGCGCAGAGGTTGTTGTGGGGAGCTCTACTCCACGGCGGCGGCCCACAATGACATATGACGAGTTTGAGGAGATGGAAGAGGAGGGTATGGACAATGTGGACAGAGACCCAGATTTTGTTTGTGAACGAGAACATCGCCGTCGTAGCAGCAGCACAGATGAGTCTGTTGAAGAACCCACTGCTGCACGAGTTCGCCTTGTGTCACAAGGTAGGCGGCGCGCTATTTCAGGCACCACAAGCGTGGAAGTTCAAGTCAGAGGCAAAAGAGGAGCAAACAGAAATCGCCAGCAAGGAGGCAGGTGCTCCAAAGTCTGGGCTTTCTTTGAAGACTGCACTGAGGATGTTACCATGGCGATTTGCAAGGTGTGCAAGACCCGCCTGAGCAGGGGGAAAAGTATTAACAACCTCTCCACCACCAGCATGAGCCGTCACATGCTATCCAAACATCCCACTCTGTGGGCAAACGCGTCAGGACAGGGTACCAGCAACAACACTGCCTCCCTTGGGTTCACCAGACTCACCACCAGACCCGCCTCAGCAGCAGCAGTAGCCCAGCCATTGCGTGGTTCACAACATTCACAAACATCAGACGACGCTGACACTGTCACTTTCCGGAGTAGTGCTCTTGAGGTCTCCCAGTGTTCATCAAACACAACAACCAACAGCCCTTCCGTGTGCAGCGCTACGGTTCAGTTGTCTGTGTCGGAGATGTTTGAGCGCAAGAGGAAATTGCCAGCAAATGACCCCCGGGCCGTGGCAGTAACAGCCAGCATAGCCAAGCTTCTGGCCTGCGAAATGCTGCCATATCGAGTGGTGGAGACAAACAGCTTCAAGGGCATGATGTCAGTGGCCATCCCACGTTACGTGGTTCCCAGCCGCTACCACTTTGCGCGCTCTGCAGTGCCTGAGTTGCATGAGCACGTGGTCAGCAAAATAACCCGAAGCTTGAAGAATGCCGTTGCCTGCAAGGTTCACCTCACCACTGACACCTGGACGAGTGCGTTCGGCCAGGGTCGATACATCTCCCTTACCGCGCACTGGGTGAACCTTGTGGAGCCTGGCAGCGATTCCTCACCTGCTACGGCACGGGTGTTGCCCACGCCACAAACAGCTGCACCGCCGTCCCTCCCACTGGATAACAACAGCAGCACCTACCTCTCTGACTCCTTCTCCTCCAACGCATCTCAAAGCTGTACCTCATCCGGAAACGCTAACCCAGCAGCAGTAGGATCGTGGAAGCAGTGCAGCACAGCTGTTGGCATGCGTCAGCAAGCGTTGCTGAAGCTAATCTGCCTTGGGGATAAGCAGCACACAGGGGAGGAAATTTGGAGGGGAATAAAGGAACAGACGGATTTGTGGCTGGCACCGCTGGACCTGAAACCGGGCATGGTTGTGTGTAATAATGGGAGTAATCTCATTCGCGCTTTAAGGTTGGCTAAGCTGACACACATCCCTTGCCTGGCGCACGTGATGAACCTAGTAGTTCAGCGGTTCCTGAGGACATACCCAGGCGTGGCCGATCTTCTGTTGAAGGTGCGTCGAGTGGCCAAACATTGTAGAAATTCCAGTACTGCTTCGGGGGCACTCGCCAAGATGCAGGAGCGCTTCAATCTCCCCCACCATCGCTTGGTGTGTGATGTCCCTACGCGCTGGAATTCTACGCTGCACATGCTAGCCCGCTTTTGCGAGCTGAAGAGTGCAGTGGTCCAGTACATGACGGCGCAGTACCGAGGCGCATCCGGACAGCTGCCAAGCTTCTGTGGATCCGATTGGGCCAACATGTTGGACCTCTGCCAAGTCCTCCAAAATTTTGAGCAATCCACGTTGCTTGTGAGCAGTGACAACTCTTCAGTCAGCATTACCATACCACTGCTGTGTTTACTGAAGAGGTCAATGTTGAAAATCAAGGAAACAGCTGTCATGATGCAACTGGGGGAATCTGAAGGAGAAAACGATCAGCGTGATGGTACCAACATCAGGCCATCCGCCGCAGGGAATGCTGGCCCCAGCAGCTATGACGAAGAAGAGGAGGAGGAACAGCTGGAGTTGGAGCAGGAATTTCATGCCACCACTGACGAGGGCCAGAGCGGTGCACGTTGGACTTCCACAATTCAACGCGAATGGTCAGCAGAAGCAGACCAGGAGGAAGGTGACGACTATGATGCATCACAACAACTATCACAACGCTCACAAGAGGATGATGAGGATTCTGGTAGGACTCTGGCACACATGGCTCAATTCATGCTAGACTGCATTGAACGTGACCCACGCATTGTGCGCATTCTGGACAACACCAATTACTGGGTTTATACCCTTCTGGATCCACGGTACAAACACAATGTTCCAAAACTGCTTGAAGAAAGAGTCAGACAGGTCAAAATGGAAGAATACCAGCAGGCCCTTGTGGAGACTTTAGAGAGGAGATTGACATCCTCCCCCTCCTCTAGCCAGTTGTACGCAGACAGACTGACTTCCGCAAACCCAGGACGACCAGGAGGGCAGCAAACAACGCAAGCCGCAGCTAGTACCCAAAAGGGAACGGTATCGGCAGTGTCCTTGGAGTGGGAAAATTTTCTGACACCCATGCAGCAGCAGCCCACTGAACAGCAAGCGTGCAGATCCACCTCCAACACCCTTCGCCTGGAGAAGATGGTCAAGGACTACATGTCAGATGACGTAGCTGTGTCGAACAATCCATCTGCACCCTTCAACTATTGGGTATCGAAGCTAGACACCTGGCACGAACTGGCAATGTACGCAATAGAGGTGCTGGCTTGCCCGGCAGCCAGCGTTATGTCGGAACGCTGTTTCAGTGCTGCCGGAGGCATCGTCACAGATCGGCGTATCCGCCTCTCTACAGAAAATGCAGACCGTCTGACTCAAATTAAAATGAATCAATCCTGGATTGGAAATGACTACGCAACACTCCAGGACCCCAACCAAGTAACATGACCAATGAACATCTGGGATGGTGTAGCGTTTCCGGTCCCTGTTTATTGAACCTCTCATCTGTATTACATTTATGACTGCATGGCGGCAAAAAGCATTGCTGCTATATCCGCACGCTTTTTGTCCTCATGCAAGGCCTGGGTTGTTGTGTCTCAAAAACCGTGGCCTTCTCCTCCTGCGCCTGCTCCTGTTCTATCACTTCTGCTGCTGCTGGGTTAGCGTTGCCGCGTGGTCCCTGTTTATTGAACCACTTATCTTTATTACATTTATGACTGCATGGCGGTACAAAGCATGCTATCCGCACGCTTCTTGCCCTCATGCAAGGCCTGGGTTGTTGTGTCTCACAAAGCGTGGCCTTCTCCTCCTGCGCCTCCTCCTGTTCCATCACGTCTGCTGCTGCTGGGTTAGCGTTGCCACGTGGTCCCTGTTTATTGAACCACTTATCTTTATTACATTTATGACTGCATGGCGGTACAAAGCATGCTATCCGCACGCTTCTTGCCCTCATGCAAGGCCTGGGTTGTTGTGTCTCACAAAGCGTGGCCTTCTCCTCCTGCGCCTCCTCCTGTTCCATCACGTCTGCTGCTGCTAGGTTAGCGTTGCCGCGTGGTCCCTGTTTATTGAACCACTTATCTTTATTACATTTATGACTGCATGGCGGTACAAAGCATGCTATCCGCACGCTTCTTGCCCTCATGCAAGGCCTGGGTTGTTGTGTCTCACAAAGCGTGGCCTTCTCCTCCTGCGCCTCCTCCTGTTCCATCACGTCTGCTGCTGCTGGGTTAGCGTTGCCACGTGGTCCCTGTTTATTGAACCACTTATCTTTATTACATTTATGACTGCATGGCGGTACAAAGCATGCTATCCGCACGCTTCTTGCCCTCATGCAAGGCCTGGGTTGTTGTGTCTCACAAAGCGTGGCCTTCTCCTCCTGCGCCTCCTCCTGTTCCATCACGTCTGCTGCTGCTGGGTTAGCGTTGCCGCGTGGTCCCTGTTTATTGAACCACTTATCTTTATTACATTTATGACTGCATGGCGGTAAAAAGCATGCTATCCGCACGCTTTTTGTCCTCATGCAAGGCCTGGGTTGTTGTGTCTCACAAAGCGTGGCCTTCTCCTCCTGCGCCTCCTCCTGTTCCATCACGTGTGCTGCTGCTGCTGCTGCTGGGTTAGCGTTGCCGGTCCCTGTTTATGGAACCTCTTATCTTTATTACATTTATGACTGCATGGCGGTACAAAGCATGCTATCCGCACGCTTCTTGCCCTCATGCAAGGCCGGGGTTGTTGTGTCTCACAAAGCGTGGCCTTCTCCTCCTGCGCCTCCTCCTGTTCCATCACGTGTGCTGCTGCTGGGTTAGCGTTACCGGTCCCTTTTCCTGGAACCTCTTATATGTATTACATTTATGACTGCATGCCGACAAAAAACATGTTACCTGTGCAAAGAAAACAGACATTTCCCGCATTTAAAAGACAGTTTTCCCTTTGAAACTTTAAAATCGATTTTCTCAAAAACTATAAGCTCTTTTTGCTAATTTTTTTTTCCTCTTGTACCCACTCCCAAGGTGCACATACCCTGTAAATTTGGGGTATGTAGCATGTAAGGAGGCTTTACAAACCACAAAAGTTCGGGTCCCCATTGACTTCCATTATGTTCGGAGTTCGGGTCGAACACCCGAACATCGCGGCCATGTTCGGCCTGTTCGGCCCGAACCCGAACATCTAGATGTTCGCCCAACACTATGTGTAACTCACACATATATCAATAACAGAAATTGTACCATGTAGATGAGGCTTAAGAGACAAAGAATCAGCAGGACTGCCAGGCAACTGGTATTGCTTAAAAGAAAATAAACATGGCAGCCTCCATATACCTCTCATTACAGTTGTTTTTTTTAATATAACAGTAAACTATCCAAAAATAAAACAGTATTTTTTACTCAGGAGAACAGAGTTATATAAATTAACAGCAAACAAGTAATACAAGCCTTTTTTGTATAAATTAGGTGATAAGTGCAAATACAGTTAAATAAATTAACATAAAAAAGAATGTGTTCTTAAATACAGAAAAATTGCTTAAACACAACTATTAACATTTGCATCACCAATAACGTGAAGATAATCTTAACTACAGTACTTCAAGACCACCAAGCTTACACACACAGGGCTTGATTCACAAAAGAGTGCTAACTCTTAGCATGGCCGTTTTCGCGTGAATTTTCGCATTGGGCGCGATCGCGAATTTTCGCGTAAAACGATAATGGTTTTGCGCGCAAATGCGAATTTTAGCGCAAAAAAGATATCGATTTCGCGTGAAAATTTGTGTTTGCGTGCAAAAACGTTATCGTTTACGCGAAAATTCGCGATCGCGCGAAAACGGCCATGCTAAGAGTTAGCACTCTTTTGTGAATCAATCCCACAGTCCTGCCGCTTTGCCGTCACTCTACCTGACTCGCTCTACTGTCTGATGACAGAGCTCAGTCCTCCTGAGGGATCACAACGTCAGTTGGCTCCTGCCCAGAGTACAGAGCTCTGCTGTCATAATGACAGCAGAGAAACCAGGTGCAGAGACAGCAGAGCAGAGCGATTTCAATCAGCAGGGTCTGGAACAGGTTAAATAAGATATAGTTGTAAACAAATACACAACCTCTTTAGAACCATATTAAGATAGAAGTAAAGTGCAAAAACAAGTCATATAAAACAGTAACCACATAATGTAAACAAAGATAATCCTGTCTACAAAACAGAATAAAAACTGGCACGTTTCACATTGAAGCGGTGTATAATTTTCTTGTCATTTATCTCTAAAGGAGTAAGAGTAAAATCTCAAGTGCAAAACCGATACGGCTGTAAATTATAGTGTCATTTTTCTTGCCTTCATTGAAGCAAACTGATCAATCACGTTTTCAAAGTCAATTTGCTTTGCCGTGGCATACTCTAAGGAGAGAATGGCAAGATTTGAAAGCAGAGGCGTAGCTAGGGTTTTCAGCGCCCGGGGACAAAGACTATTAATGCGCCCCCTAAGGTGAAGGGTCGTGACCAAATGTGGGCGTGGTTATGGGTGCTCCACATTTGGTCACGCCCCTTCAAATGTACATGGAGGTTAGCAGGCTCACGCTCACCCACCCTCCCTTAGTATGTACCTTCCAGCATGTTCCAAGACAAATTCAGCAATCATGAGTCCCCCCCATCAAGACAAATTCCGCAATCATGAGCAAACATGAGGCCCCCAACATGACCAACTCAGCAATCATGAGGCCCCCAACAAGACAAATTTAGTAATCCTGAGGCCCCCAACAAGACAAATTCAGCAATCATGAGGCCCCTAACAAGACAAATTCAGCAATCATGAGGCCCCTAACAAGTTAAATTGAGCGATCTTGAGGCCCCCAACAAATCATGAGGCCCCCAACAAGACAAATTCAGTAACCATGAGGCCCCCAACAAGACAAATTCAGCAGTCATGAGGCACATAAATAGACAGCATTTCACATAAATAGGCAGAATGCCCCCTAAATATGGTAGACACCTCTCACCTGGCAGCAGTTCCCCAAAATACACTCAATCTGACAGCAGTGCTTCCCCAAAAATAGGTAGCCCCAGGTCTATAGGTGTCCCCAGAATAGGTGGCCAGCAGTATAGATGTCCCCAGAACAGGTAACCAGGGGTAGAGATGTCCACAGAACAGATAGCCAGGGGTATATGTGCCCAGTATATGTAGGCAGGGGTATGTGTCCCCAGTATATGTAGCCAGAGGTATATGTGCCCAGTATATGTAGCCAGGGGTATATGTGCCCAGTATATATAGTCAGGGGTATATGTGCCCAGTATATATAGCCAGGGGTATATGTGCCCAGTATATGTAGCCAGGGGTATATGTGCCCAGTATATGTAGTCAGGGTTATATGTGCCCAGTATATGTAGCCAAGGGTATAATATGTGCCCAGTATATATAGTCAGGGGTATATGTGCCCAGTATATGTAGCCAGGGGTATATGTGCCCAGTATATGTAGCCAGGGGTATATGTGCCCATTATACGTGAGCGAATAGCACCAGCTGACAATCTATTAACTGAAAGATTTAAGAAAACCTGGAGAGAGGATTGCTTGCAGAGAGGTTTACACATATTACAGCTATTTATAGAGGAGGAAAGGATGCAATTAGAGGAGCTGTCAGATTTGGTTGAAACAAGCGGTGCCCAACTTGACAAATATAAAGATGACCCAGAGTTTGAAAAACTGAATAATAATCTAAAAGTGCATATAGAAAAGACACAATTTACGGTTAAAAAAATGAAACAGTCCAAGTTTCAGAGAGATGTTTTGGAGTGGGACTTGACAACGGTATTTGATCCATCTCTCAGACCTAAACGGGGACGGTCAAAATCAAGAAGAAGGGGGAGCGGTAGTCGACCTAGACGCCCAAATCCAACCCCTAAAAACAACCCCCCTAAAGTTACCATACATGACTATGAAGAAGAGACCGAGGATGAGGGTAACGACAGACAGGTGGCTTTTTTAGATCAGGAGGTAGAGGAGGAAGAGGAAGGGAGCGTGGAAAGCGACGACTCGGACAGAGGCAAAGGTTCAGGAAAAGGGACCAAAGAGATAAGTCAGAAAGGGAGAGGAGGGAAGGCAAAAACAATAGTACAGAAGGAAGAATTGAGGAGGGGGCGGAGTCAGAACAAATAACATCAGGAAAATTGGGAGTTGATGTGGTGAACCTCTCCGACTTTCCACTAGAGCCTCATCATATCTCCCTTCTCTCAAAGGGGCTCACGTTTGCCCCAGTCCAAAGAGGGGATGAATTTACTGTCTATAAGGACGTTCTCCTTTTTTTAAGGCGTGTCCTGTTGAAATTAATGTTTAAAGATAAAAAAAACGGTCATAGAGGGGGAGGTAGCCCAATATAAATGTTTGAGTTTGGGAGAAAGAGAGGCTCTGATGGCATTGGAGAGTTTATGGGATGAAGGACATGTAGATGATAACTTGGCGGTGATAACAGAGACTGGTGACGAATCAGTACCTAAAACCAAGCTCCGAAAAAAATCTGACTTCATGCCCTCCCTCAGCTCAAATAAATATCTGTCTGTTTTACTAGAGACCTTCAGTAAAGATCTGGAGACATTAAACCTGAATCCTAGAATCAAACAAAATCTGACCAAAGGAGAAAAAAAGGCACTACGGGAATTAAAAGATGCAAAGGGGTTTGTTATAAAGCCGAGCGACAAAGGGGGGAATGTAGTCCTATGGCGTGAAGAGGACTATTTAAAAGAAATGCATCGCCATTTAAGCGATGAGAGGACATATGAAAGCATGACGTGTGACCCATTCCCCCCTTTAGTTGATAAGATTAATGATAGATTGCAAGGAGCTTTTGAAGAGGGTTTACTGTCTAAAGCTGAACTAGAATTTTTGAAAGTGGATGAATATATTAGACCTACCCTCTACCTAATCCCGAAACTGCACAAAAATAAAGAGCAACCCCCCGGTCGCCCGATCCTATCAGGAATCGGGGGACCAACAGAACGGATTGGACAATATGTGGACCAAAAATTGAAAACCTTGGTCCAAGGTCTCCCCTCATATGTCCAGGATACCCGTGATGTCCTGAAGGTCATTGGTGGAATTAAGATGCCCTGTGGGGCCCTCCTGGTGGGGATCGATGTGGAGTCTCTATACACGTCGATTCCCCACCAGGTGGGCCTGGAGGCTGCCACATTCTATCTTGAAGAGGCCCACCCAATGATGGTTGATCATAACCGCTTTGTAGTGGATATGCTGCGAATGGTACTAACTGAGAATTACTTCCTATTTGGGGGTAGGTTCTATCACCAGGTGGCCGGAACATCGATGGGAGCGGCGTGTGCGCCAGCGTACGCATGTCTCCACCTGGGTTTATGGGAAAGGCGTGATGTGTATGTACTTGATGTGTTTCGACGGCACGCCGCACTATGGATTAGATTCATAGATGATGTGCTGATGGTGTGGAGAGGTACCAGAGATGAGCTAGATGATTTTGTTAGAACACTCAATAGCAATGATAGAAATATCAGGCTGACATATGTTTGTGATGAGCATGAGATCCCCTTTCTGGACCTGAAAATTGCAGTCAGAGATGGGGTTCTCACCAGCTCAACATATAGGAAGCCAACTGCGGGTAACACCATTCTCCACGCCACCAGCCACCATCCCAGCCACCTGGTGAGGAACATCCCATACGGCCAGTTCCTCCGTCTAAGGAGGAACTGTTCGTGTGAGGAAGAATTTGGCAAAGAATCACGTGAACTGTACCTACGCCTACGAGAACGGGGATACCCTCATAGAGTACTTAGAAGAAGTTTGAAAAAGGCAAGAGAAAGAGACCGTGAGACTCTCCTCGTGTCTGGCAGGAGAGATGGATCAAAAACCCAAAACAGGGAAAGGATCATTACCCAGTATGGGTCACATTGGGAGATAGTGCGAGACTCCCTTCAAAAGGCTTGGCCTATCCTTATGGCATCCCCTGATATCGCAGAAATTGTGGGACCTGCCCCCACAATGACAGCACGAAGAGCCAAAAACTTAAAAGACCAACTTGTGTCCTCTGAATTTAAAAATACAAAGCAAAGTGAAGATAGGAAAACCTGGCTGGCAGCAACTCCACCTCCGAGTGGCATGCACAGATGTGGGAGGTGCAAGGTGTGCCCTTTTGTACATAAAACTAAAACGTTTTGGGATGCCAGACACAGAAGAGAATATAAAATTGGAACTTTTGTGAACTGTGAGACCACGGGGGTTGTGTACATGGTGACCTGCCCCTGTGGTCTACATTATATTGGTATGACAA
Source organism: Hyperolius riggenbachi (assembly GCF_040937935.1). NCBI lineage: Eukaryota > Metazoa > Chordata > Amphibia > Anura > Hyperoliidae > Hyperolius > Hyperolius riggenbachi. The sequence continues at coordinate 39,847,559 of NC_090648.1, forward strand.
CCCGGTCATTTAAAACTAGAATTTTGGAACACATATCTAATGTAGGCAATAAAAATGAGAACTGTAAGGGCCCCCTGAGAGAACACTACCGGCAAGTCCATGGAGGAAAATTTAAGGGCAGCTTGGTTAAAGTGCTGTCATCAGTAGTGAAGGGGGCAAGAAAGATAGATGTTGAGGGTGAGCTTTTGCGTCTTGAGACCATGTGGATTTATAAGCTGGGGACCTTGTCACCACATGGTCTCAATTCAGAGATCGATTTTTCGGTCTATTTGAATCCATATGGTTAAGTCACATGTTGGCATAAGTAACACCCCCAGATTTGAATAACCCCCCCCCCCCTGATACTGTGTATGCTAACATATATATGTGGGGAGATTCTATTGTGCATTGTCCTAAAAAAGGTAAAAAAAAGGAAAAAAAAACCCTCTGAGAGATGTATGGCCGTTTAAGAAAGGAGGGGTAGTGATGATGGGGGCGATATGCCCATGTGATACATGTAGAATGAATGTAGGGGTGCTCATATGATAGTGGAAACCTGCCTATGTATGTGCCTATATATCAGCAAGCTCCCTATCTCAACACTTTCAAACCTTTTCTCAACTTAGCCCTTTCTAAGGCTCTAAAACACTAAAATCTCCCTTGGAGAAATGTAGAATGTCCTGATAGTTATCATTGAAGCAAGTATATGGTGAAACGCCGAAAAAATATGTGGAACAAACCTGACCTTTTGAAGTTTGGGCAAGGATACCAGAAACAAAGATGGCGCCTGTAGAAAAGTCATGTGACCAGAGCCTCAAAGTATAAAAGGAGAAACCACCCCCTCTCACCCTAAGCCACACCCTGAGGAAGGCCATTGGCCGAAACATGTCGGTGGGAGGAGCTACCTGAGGCCGGCCTCGTCCACCACCTCGTTCCATACCGCTGCGAGTGTGATCCCCGCTGTTGCGCTGCCACGTGGGCGCGCGCGGGTAGATCCACCACATCAACCACACGGCAACTATCCACAGGACTATGCAGTGCTGAGTAATGCCAAAAGAGAGGTATCGTATACTCTTGGGGGACTGATGCAATTGAGTCATAGTAACCCCCTAACAAGATCGATGAACAAAGCGGACTCTCTGACTCTAGCTGTGCATGATACGCATGTTTAACGCTATGCTGAAACTACAGAACTGTTGCAATAACTAACCATTGTTTGTCTATGCTTACTAACGTTGAAGGCTGTGCCTGGACTGCATCTTTGTGCACAACAGTGGTTGCTGCTGGCTAAAGAATTGTAGATATAACAGTGATAACTTTCCAACTTGGAGACAGCATGTTTCTTACTGGACTCTGAAGGTCTGGAACCTTTTCAGCTAATAGTGAATTTTTTTTGCACGTGCAATTTTTTCTTTGAGTCATGACAACAACTATAATGCATACATTAATTCCTGTGGGATGAATGGGCTGTATGTATGTATGGAGCAAATGAGGTGGGGAACTGCTGTGCACTCTCTGGAGCTCTTTGAGTGTTTTTAAATGGTTTTAAATGTAGTGGAACTGTTTTCACAACTTCTTGATTGTCTTATTCACAATAAAGTAATCTTTTTGATATTGGCAAGTGAGGCCTGTTTGAAACTTCTTGTTGTGGGTATAGACCCAGTATATGTAGCCAGGGGTATATATGCCCAGTATATGTAGCCAGGGGTGTATATACCCAGTATATGTGCAGTATATATGCTATGCCGCAGGAAGTGACGTCAGTGGAGCGCACGCTGGCCTGGAACGAGGAAGAGGTGAGTAATCCCCGCCCGTTGCCTCTTACAAATAGCTGCAGCCAGCACGGACCTTGTTAAAGCTGGAGGGGAGCGGAGGACGGGGGACCCAGGCGAGGGAGGGGGGGGTCCGACCCCCCTCCCCGCCGCTAGGCCCAATACCCCCTTCCTGCCCGCTGTCCCCTCCAGCTCGGGCGGCCCCCCACACCCATGGCTTGGGGGGGGGGGGGGCGGCGGCGATTTCTTTGAAAATTGCCTCAGGCGGCAAAAAGTCTAGGGCTGGGCCTGGTTAGGGGTATATGTGCCCAATATATGTAGGCAGGGGTATATGTTCCCAGAGTAGGTAGCCAGGGGTATATGTGCCCAGAGTAGGTAGCCAGGGGTATATGTGCCCAGAGTAGGTAGCCAGGGGTATATGCCCAGTATATGTAGTTAGGGGTATATGTGCCCAATATATGTAGGCAGGGGTATATGTGCCCAGAGTAGGTAGCCAGGGGTATATGTGCCCAGAGTAGGTAGCCAGGGGTATATGTGCCCAGAGTAGGTAGCCAGGGGTATATGCCCAGTATATGTAGTTAGGGGTATATGTGCCCAATATATGTAGGCAGGGGTATATGTGCCCAGAGTAGGTAGCCAGGGGTATATGTGCCCAGAGTAGGTAGCCAGGGGTATATGCACAGTATATGTAGTTAGGAGTATATGTGCCCAATATATGTAGGCAGGGGTATATGTGCCCAGAGTAGGTAGCCAGGGGTATATGTGCCCAGAGTAGGTAGCCAGGGGTATATGTGCCCAGAGTAGGTAGCCAGGGGTATATGCACAGTATATGTAGTTAGGGGTATATGTACCCAATTTATGTAGGCAGGGGTATATGTGCCCAGAGTAGGTAGCCAGGGGTATATGTGCCCAGAGTAGGTAGCCAGGGGTATATGCACAGTATATGTAGTTAGGGGTATATGTGCCCAATATATGTAGGCAGGGGTATATGTGCCCAGAGTAGGTAGCCAGGGGTATATGTGCCCAGAGTAGGTAGCCAGGGGTATATGTGCCCAGAGTAGGTAGCCAGGGGTATATGCCCAGTATATGTAGTTAGGGGTATATGTGCCCAATATATGTAGGCAGGGGTATATGTGCCCAGAGTAGGTAGCCAGGGGTATATGTGCCCAGAGTAGGTAGCCAGGGGTATATGCCCAGTATATGTAGTTAGGGGTATATGTGCCCAATATATGTAGGCAGGGGTATATGTGCCCAGAGTAGGTAGCCAGGGGTATATGTGCCCAGAGTAGGTAGCCAGGGGTATATGCCCAGTATATGTAGTTAGGGGTATATGTGCCCAATATATGTAGGCAGGGGTATATGTGCCCAGAGTAGGTAGCCAGGGGTATATGTGCCCAGAGTAGGTAGCCAGGGGTATATGTGCCCAGAGTAGGTAGCCAGGGGTATATGCCCAGTATATGTAGTTAGGGGTATATGTGCCCAATATATGTAGGCAGGGGTATATGTGCCCAGAGTAGGTAGCCAGGGGTATATGTGCCCAGAGTAGGTAGCCAGGGGTATATGCACAGTATATGTAGTTAGGAGTATATGTGCCCAATATATGTAGGCAGAGGTATATGTGCCCAGAGTAGGTAGCCAGGGGTATATGTGCCCAGAGTAGGTAGCCAGGGGTATATGTGCCCAGAGTAGGTAGCCAGGGGTATATGCCCAGTATATGTAGTTAGGGGTATATGTGCCCAATATATGTAGGCAGGGGTATATGTGCCCAGAGTAGGTAGCCAGGGGTATATGTGCCCAGAGTAGGTAGCAAGGGGTATATGCCCAGTATATGTAGTTAGGGGTATATGTGCCCAATATATGTAGGCAGGGGTATATGTGCCCAGAGTAGGTAGCCAGGGGTATATGTGCCCAGAGTAGGTAGCCAGGGGTATATGCACAGTATATGTAGTTAGGAGCAGTGGTGCTCAGCAGAGCTCGAACATTCGAGTAGCTCGAATATTCGAGCTCTTTTTCAGCTATTCGAGCTCGGTATTCGAGCTCCGAATAGCTGGAGCTATTCGAATGGGCTATTCGAGTGAACTCGAATAGCCCATTCACTATTCGAGCTATTCGAGCTAACAGCGCTATTCGAGCTCGAATACCGAGCTCGAATAGCGTCATAGCCCAGATTGATGTCCTTAGAGCCAATCAGAGGGCTCCCAGGCCCTCTGACGGCAGCCAATCACAGAGGGGGACCCTGGCCAGCCCCTACCCTATAAATAGCGGCCGCCATGTTAGGTGTTTCCGTCCTTGCCTGACTTTGTACAGAGAGAGATCTGCTCCTTTGTGCGTTGGCTTAGCAAGTGCTCTATAGTGGTCAACTACCTAGCGTTTTTGCTCACATACACCTGCTCTATACACCTATATTGTTGTTAGTTAGATAGACATTGTATTTTAGTTAGTAGCTTTTGTGTTACATAGAGACAGCTGCTGCAGGCTTACAGCTTTAGTCCTCAGGGCCTGCCTGTGTGGGCAGCTGTTCTCTCCTGTCCTCTGTTAGTTTATTTCTCATCTATACCAGTATTTCTGCTGTCCTTTAGTACTGAGTGATTGTATTTTGTATTGTAGTTATATACTGTAACTGTACTAGGACACTCACTGTCACTGTTTGTTCATAGCTCCTGCGTGTGCGTGCACTCACTGTCTGTAGTGTACACACACTCTATTTCCTTGTGATTACTACTGATTATTGTAACTGCTAGTTGTACTTCCTGACTGTTACTACTTACTTACTGTACTACACTCACTCAGTCACTGTTCATAGGCTAGCTCCTGCGCGTGTTTGCGCGTCCGTGCACTCACTGTCTGTAGTGTACACACACTCTATTTCCTTGTGATTACTACTGATTATTGTAACTGCTAGTTGTACTTCCTGACTGTTACTACTTACTTACTGTAGTAGGGACACTCACTCAGTCACTGTTCATAGGCTAGCTCCGGCGCGTGTGTGCGCGTGCGTGCACTCACTGTCTGTAGTGTACACACACTCTATTTCCTTGTGATTACTACTGATTATTGTAACTGCTAGTTGTACTTCCTGACTGTTACTACTTACTTACTGTACTAGACACTCACTCAGTCACTGTTCATAGGCTAGCTCCTGCGCGTGTGTGCGCGTGCGTGCACTCACTGTCTGTAGTGTACACACACTCTATTTCCTTGTGATTACTACTGATTATTGTAACTGCTAGTTGTACTTCCTGACTGTTACTACTTACTTACTGTACTAGACACTCACTCAGTCACTGTTCATAGGCTAGCTCCTGCGCGTGTGTGCGCGTGCGTGCACTCACTGTCTGTAGTGTACACACATTCTATTTCCTTGTAATTACTACTGATTATTGTAACTGCTAGTTGTACTTCCTGACTGTTACTACTTACTTACTGTACTAGACACTCACTCAGTCACTGTTCATAGGCTAGCTCCTGCGCGTGTTTGCGCGTGCGTGCACTCACTGTCTGTAGTGTACACACACTCTATTTCCTTGTGATTACTACTGATTATTGTAACTGCTAGTTGTACTTCCTGACTGTTACTACTTACTTACTGTACTAGACACTCACTCAGTCACTGTTCATAGGCTAGCTCCTGCGCGTGTTTGCGCGTGCGTGCACTCACTGTCTGTAGTGTACACACACTCTATTTCCTTGTGATTACTACTGATTATTGTAACTGCTAGTTGTACTTCCTGACTGTTACTACTTACTTACTGTACTAGACACTCACTCAGTCACTGTTCATAGGCTAGCTCCTGCGCGTGTTTGCGCGTGCGTGCACTCACTGTCTGTAGTGTACACACACTCTATTTCCTTGTGATTACTACTGATTATTGTAACTGCTAGTTGTACTTCCTGACTGTTACTACTTACTTACTGTACTAGACACTCACTCAGTCACTGTTCATAGGCTAGCTCCTGCGCGTGTTTGCGCGTGCGTGCACTCACTGTCTGTAGTGTACACACACTCTATTTCCTTGTGATTACTACTGATTAGTGTATTTTCTAGTCAGTGTACTAGGGGACACACTCACTGTTCACTGTTCACACTTACTGATTACCGATTTTTGTATTTTGTATTTGTACTGTAATAATCACTTAGCGATCTAATCACTTAGTGATTAGTGTCACCTCACCCAACAACCCACTCCATTAAAGTACCCCACTTTTCACCCGCAGTTTTAAAAAACTTTTGTGTTTACGCCCAAAACATCTAAGATGTCTGGAAGTGGCAGCCAGCGCGGTTTGGGCAAGGGGAAGGGCAGCAAGGGAATCAGGAGGAGAGGGAGCAGCATTGTGGCAAGCCGCGGCCGCGCCACCATGCACAGTTCCGCAGCAGCAGCAGCAGCAGCGTCAGTGGCTAACATTCCTCCTATAGCCACTGGCCGTGGACGCCTTGGGCGCCTCCCAGCAGGAGCATCTGCAACTCACGCTGCAGAGACACAGCAGCAGCAGCGTGTAGCACCTGCTCCCAGCCGGGTCGGAAACGTCCCATTGAGGAAAAGGATGCAGACACTGTGGTGCAACTGATGACGGAGGATGAGCAGCCCGCCATCAGCTCTGCATCTGAGGCCTCCACTCTCACCACCACCACCACCACCCCTGTTCACAGCAGCCGCCCAGCAGGGCCTGGGGAGGAGGCCAGTTCACAGTCAGTCGCCGACCTGTCACTCAGCACTCTTTTGACCCCAGGCATGATGCGTCAATTGTCTGCTGTTGTTGGCGATTTGGAGGAGGAGATGCTGATGGGTACTTTGGGGGAGGAGGGATTGGACAGCAAGACTGTGGCGACAGTCAAGCAGCCCATCCATGCATCAGGAGAGGAGTTTGGTGGGTCATCATCCCAGCAGGACATGTTTCAGGAGGGGGAGGATGATGATGACACGGTGACAGACAGAGACTGGGTGCCACCAGCTCCAGGGGATGTCGTCATCAGCAGCTCTGAGGAGGAAGAGGAGGATGCGCTTGTGGGCCTTGCAAGGAGGCGCATCATTGCAAGCATTGGCAGCAGTAGGCAGGTCCCACAGCCTGCTGGTGTCTCAGGCTCAGCAGCAGCAGCAGCTTCTGCCAATACCACCACCAGCCGCACCCAAGCCCCCCCCCCAACCACCACAGGGAGACAGGCAGCAGCGGTTCCATGCCGTAGGGGGTTGTTTTGGTCACCAATCTGGCGCTTTTTCACCATGCCCACTGTGGACAGCAAGTACGCCACTTGCAACCACTGTCAGCGGAAGTTGAGCAGAGGTGCAGACCCCTTAAAGTTCAGCACTAGCTCGCTCATCAACCACCTTGCTGCGAAACATTTCCACCAGCATGAGGAGTTCCAGAGGCTGAAGGCATCTGGTGCTGGCAGTGGCACCACACCCATCACTGCACAGCCTTCAGCAGCAGCAGCAGCAGCAACAGCAGCCACCCGCCCTCCTGCTCCTCCAGCAGCACCAGCAGGAGTGCGGAAATGCACTGCTCCTCCCCCCTCTGCAACTCCTGCCGCCGACACTGAGGCCTGTTCTGGCAGCCAGTCCTCAGTGGCCTCCTCTGCTGTGTCTGCTGATTCCCGTGCCAGCAAAAGGCCACGCCAGAGCCTTTTGAGCGAGTCCTTCCAGGGGGTGGTTAGGGCTCTGCCTCCCAGCAGCCGTCGCGTGCGGCAGCTGAACGGCTTGCTGGCACGGGCCATGTGCTCCCAACTCCTGCCGTACACGCTCGTGCAGGAGGGGAGCGACATGCGTGCGCTGCTTGCTTGTGCAGCCCCAGACTGGCGGCTCCCCAGCAGACACTTCTTCGCCCGCAAGGCCATTCCTGCACTGCACCGCTTTGTGATGGCCAATGTGGAGCAAGGGCTGGAGCACGCGGTTGGTGAAAGGGTCCACGTCACCATGGACTCCTGGAGCAGCCGCTTCGGGACAGGCCGCTACCTGTCCTTCACTGTCCACTGGGTCAGCTTGGTGGAAGGGGGTGAGGATGGGAGAGCAGCAGCGGGCACAGCAGCAGCAGCAACACAGTGGGTGGTGCCACCCCGCAGGGTCAGGGGAACTGCAGCAGGTTCCTCCGATCCTCTGCCATCCTCCGGCACACCTGGCCAAACCCCCCGCCTCAGCAGCAGCGTGAAGGCCCGCCACTGCCAAGCGCTGCTGCACTTGGTCAGCCTTGGGAAGACCAAGCTGACGGCAACCCATGTGTTGGCCAAACTCCAGGAGCAGGAGAGGATTTGGCTGACCCCCAGAGGCCTCAGAGTCGGAGAGGTGGTGGCCGACAATGGGGCCAATCTGGTTGCCGCAATAGACAGGGGAAACCTGACCCACATCCCCTGTCTTGCCCACGTGCTGAACCTGGTGGTGCAGAAGTTCTTGCGCACCTACCAGGGGATGGGCGAACTGCTGGAAACGACAAGGAACGTTGTGCGTCACTTCCGGCGCTCGGCTGCAGCCTGTGCGAGCCTGGAAGACGTGCAAAAGAAGCTGGAGCTGCCACGCCATCGGCTGATCCTTGACGTTCCGACTCGCTGGAACTCCACCCTGGCGTTGTTGGAGCGTCTGGTTGAACAGAAGCACACTGTCAACCAGTACCTTGCCCTGGCCACTGTTTCCGCCGCTCAGAGAAGGGACAAGACCAGCAACATCCCGTCCATCGTCCCCGATGATGACTGGAGGCACATGCAGCAGGTGTGCTTAGTGCTGGCTCCCTTTCTGCAGGCCACTAACATGGTGAGCAGGGACCATGCTATGGTCTGCGAGTGGGTGCCCCTGGTTTGTCTGCTGAACAGGGCCCTCGATGCTTTGCTGGAACAGGGAGCGGCAGCCTTGGACCAGCAGGAGCGGCAAGCAGCTGCACAGTCCACCTCTGAGGGGGAGGAGGAGGAGGACTTGGTGGAGGTCCCTGACCTTGCTGCTGATGAGGGGGATCAGCACAGTGCAGCTGAGTTGGTGCGGGGGTGGAGAGAGGATGAGGCTGAGGAGGGAGAGGAGGAGGATGAGGACAGCACTGCCGCCGATGTGCCAGCACACGTGGCCCGCCTCTTCCCAATGGCAGCGCACATGCTGACGTGCCTGCGCAAGGACCCCAGGGTGATCCAGATGAAGCAGAGGGAGGACATCTGGATCAGCATGATGTTGGACCCACGCCTCAAGGGGAAGTTGAGCCAGTTCCTGCCGCCTGCAGGAGGAGACCCAGCGCAACAAATAAGGAGCTTGCAGCAGGCCCTTGTTGAGCGCTTGGAGGAAGCCTTCCCCCAGCCTTCCACCCCCACTGTCCAGCCAGCACAGAGGCAGCAGCAGGTGCCTGCATCCAGCAGCAAGCTCCCCACAGACCTGCTGTCTCTCAGCAACGAGCTCTACAGGACTGTAGAGGCTCCGGCAGCAGTGACTAGAGAGGAGGTGCATGCAGCAGCATCCTCCTCCGGTGGTCACAGCCAGCGCCTGACCCGCATGGTGGCTGACTACATGGGGTCCTACAGCGGGCTTGACAGCGATGCCCCTGTTGGTCTCATGGAGTATTGGGTCAAGCGCCTGGAGATCTGGAGCGAGCTGGCGCAGTACGCCCTGGAAGTGCTGTCCTGTCCCCCTTCCAGCGTGCTGTCCGAGCGCTGCTTCAGTGCAGCTGGTGGCGTGGTCACCGAGAAACGCTCACGTCTGTCTCACAAGTCTGTGGACAGACTGACGTTTCTCAAGATGAACCAGGCGTGGGTGGAAGGCGAGTTCCTGGCCCCTGTTGTTGGTGAGAGGGGGACATGAACTGAAGAACCATCGTTAATGTGCCTTACCACCCTTTACCACCTCCTGGCTCCTGCTCACTAAGCCAGCCTGGTTCACTTTGACTATTATGTCGCCTGCAGCCACACATTTTACACCTACAGTGGGCTGCTGTGTACTGCCCTTCTGCTGTCTGTGTTTCCCACTGTCAGGGTACACAGATTTACCTTCTGCTGCCACTCTGCCACCAGCTATTACGTCAAAAAATAGCTATATCTGTGTAATTGGTTGTAAAACCAAAACTACAAAACCATTAAAAAAAAAAAGGTTTAATTTTTCTGAGGTGCCCGGGTTGAAAACTGTGTTGTCCCAGTTGTGTATTGGACACAATGTGGGCTGCACGACCGCTGTCTGGGACCTCCTGTTGTGTTTATTTACGCCCTGGTATCACCGCTAGGTACCAGGGCTATTATGTCACGCTGCCTGCCTGCTGCCACACTCACACTACTCCTCCATTCCTCCTGCTGCTGCTGCTGTCTGTCTGTGTTTCCCACTGCCAGGGTACACAGAATTACCTTCTGCTGCCACTCTGCCACCAGCTATTACGTCAAACAATAGCTGCTCACATAATTACTCCTCCATTCCTCCTGCTGCTGCTGCTGTCTGTCTGTGTTTCCCAACGCCAGGGTACACAGATTTACCTTCTGCTGCCACTTTGCCACCAGCTATTGCGTCAAACAATAGCTATATATCTGTGTAATTTGTTTTACAAACAAAACCAAAAAACCATAAAAAAAAGGTTTAATTTTTCTGAGGTGCCCGGGTTGAAAACTGTGTTGTCCCAGTTGTGTATTGGACACGATGTGGGCTGCACGACCGCTGTCTGGGACCTCCTGCCTGCTGTGTTTATTTACAGCCCTGGTATCACTGCTAGGTTCCAGGGCTATTATGTCACGCTGCCTGCCTCATTGACTGCCTGCTGCCACACACTCATCCTCCTCCTCCTGCTGCTGAATTTACCTCCTGCTGTCTGTGTGTTTCCACTGCCAGGGAGCACATACAATGGCGCTTCCAACATGCGTGCGCCACCAGCTATTTGTTACGCTCAAAAATAGCTGCATTTCTTTAAAAAAACAAAAAAATTATATATACTTTTTATTAATACTGTGTGATATTATTTTTAGAGGTGTCCGGGTTGAAAACTGTGTTGTCCCAGTTGTGTATTGGACATGATGTGGGCTTCACGACCGCTGTCTGGAACCTCATGCTGTGTATTTACGGCCTGGTACCACCGCTAGGTACCACACAGCCTATTATGTCTCGCTGCCTGTCTCATTGACTGCCTGCTGCCACACAATCATCCTCCTCCTCCTGCTGCTGCTGCTGAATTTACCTCCTGCTGTCTGTGTGTTTCCACTGCCAGGTAGCACATACAATGGCGCTTCTAACATGCGTGCGCCACCAGCTATTTATTACGCTCAAAAATAGCTGCATTTCTTTAAAAAATATATATAAAAGAGAAATAAGTGAAGAAGAAGAAGACGATATAGAAAAAGAAGGAGAAGAAGAAGAAGAAGAAGAAGAAGAAGAAGGACAAGAAGAAGAAGAAGAAGAAGAAGATGAAGAAGATGAAGAAGAAGAAGAAGATGAAGAAGAAGAAGATGAAGAAGAAGAAGATGAAGAAGATGAAGAAGATGAAGAAGATGAAGATGAAGAAGATGAAGAAAAAGAAGAAAAAGAAGATGAAGAAGATGAAGAAGAAGAAGAAAAAGATGAAGAAGATGAAGAAGATAAAGAAGAAGATAAAGAAGAAGATGAAGAAGATGAAGAAGAAGAAGAAGAAGATGATGATGAAGAAGATAAAGAAGATGAAGAAGATGAAGAAGAAGAAGAAGACAATATAGAAGAAGAAGAAGAAGATATAGAAGAAGAAAATATAGAAGAAGAAGATATAGAAGAAGAAGAAGAAGATATAGAAGATAAAAAAGAAGAAGAAGAAGAAGAAGAAGAAGAAGTATATACAGTACTGAACAAAATTCTGGACACAACTTCTCTTTCCACCTTTTTTTTTTTAAAGGAACATCCCCACATAATCACTTGCTGTTGTTACTTGGAAAAAAAGATGTTTCTTGCATCATTCACCCTCAAAACAAGTGTTGGAAGCTATTTAAGGCCAATTCGAATAGTCAGCTCGAATAATGAGCTCGAATACCGACTCGAATAGTGAGCTCGAAGTCCGAGGTCGAATCGAATAGTAAAAAATATTCGACTCGAATATTCGACTGAATTCAAATAATTTACTATTCGAATTCGACCAAACTCGAATAATAAAAAGGGGTATCCAAGCATCACTAGTTAGGAGTATATGTGCCCAATATATGTAGGCAGGGGTATATGTGCCCAGAGTAGGTAGCCAGGGGTATATGTGCCCAGAGTAGGTAGCCAGGGGTATATGTGCCCAGAGTAGGTAGCCAGGTCAGGTGTCCCCCTCTCCAGCAGGAGGGGAGCAGCGCAGAGAGGAGGAAGAGCTGCTCTCCCTTCCTCGCTCTCCCCTCCAATGTCCGGGTGGCTGGCAGCGGCGGGCGGAACTTACCTCCGTCTCTCGCAGCACCGGATGGATCTGCCACTACTCTGGTCTGGTCCAGACCAGAGCAGCGGCTGCGCACCCGAACTTCCGGCCGGCGCTGGAGCGAGACGGAGGTGAGTTCCGCCCGCCGCTGCCAGCCACCCGGACATTGGAGGGGACAGCGAGGGAGGGAGAGCACCTAAGGTGAGGGAAGGAGGGGGGAGATGGCCCCCCTTCCCCACCGTCCGCACAGCTCTCCTTGTTCTCTGCGCTGCTCCCCTCACCCCCCGCAATAAAAAAAAAAAAAAACCCTGATGCTGAGCTGGGCGCCCTTGGGGACCAGGCGCCCCGGGGCACTTGTCCTACCCCGACCCCCCCTAGCTCCGCACCTGTTTGAAAGTCTCTCTTGTCCCATACTAGAACGTAAATAGTTTTTAATATGTTTCAACTTGCAGAAGCTTCTTTCACATGATGCTACAGTGACAGGGAGAGTCAAAAATATATGCAATGCCGTTTCAATATTTGGATAGCAAGCTGACAGTGAATAATCATAGATCATTTGACAGATATCAAGGACAGTTGCTGACATAGCTTGTGGCAGTATGGCTTGCACCTGAAACCTAAAGCTTTCAATTTCTGAAGGCAGCTCTGTAGCATCCAAGTCTTTGTCATACTTCAAAGCCAAATCTGAAGCAGCTTTCTTTAACTCCTCCATATCCAGTGTAAGAAGTGCAGGACAAGAAAGAAACTCAAAGTCTTGGGATGTTTCCATTAGTGCTTTTGATTTCCAAGTTAAGTCAGAGATGAGAACGTCAAAAACCTGTGTAACAGTAATTCGGAAGTTGTCCTCAGGAGTCAGATTGGCTCCTTCGTCAGGGGATTCGTAAGATGCCATGGTTTTCTTCTTTCTTTGCCTTTTTTGAGGAAACATTGCAGGGATGTCAAGCTTTCTACATGCCTCTGAAGCATACTGGTATACTTCCTGAAAGTCAATGTTCCTCATTTCTTGAAAGGTTTGTCTTAAACCATCAATCATCTGTGAAGCCTGCAACACTGAAACTCCTTTAGCCTGTATGGCTTGATTTACTCTGTCAACATGGCCCAAGATTCTGGTCCAAACGAAAAGCTTGCACAGAAAACCATAGTCAACTTGCATAATCAGACTTTGTGCCATTGAAACCGAATCTGGATTTGCTGAATTTTCCGCAATGTCTGTGAGTGAATCACATACTTCACTGATCTGTGTATATAAGGCCTTTACTGCACTTGCTCTGGATGACCATCGAGTATCTGTATGCCCTTTTACAGTAGTTTTAACATGCTTTGTAAGTACTTCCCATCGAGCTGTGGAACTGGAGAAAAAAGTAAAAATTCTTTGGACAGTCCCTAAAAAGGTTTTAATGTCAGGATTCACAGATGCGCCATGTACCCCAGCCAGATTTAGACTATGTGCTGCACACGGAACAAATTTAGCATATTCATTTTCCTGTAGAAGTCTCGCTTGTACTCCATTATATTTTCCTGCCATGTTGGCTGCATTGTCATAGCCTTGCCCTCGTGCATCTTTAAGGTCGAGTCCATCAGTCTGTAGCTTGTTCATGATCTCAGAAGCTAATCCACTTCCAGTTTTTTCCTTAGTGTGGATAAAATCGATAAAACTTTCCTCAATTGTCACCTTTCCATTCACAACAGTAACATATCGTATTATTTCACTCATTTGTTCCTGATGGGAAATATCGGGAGTGCAATCAAAAAGAATTGAAAAAAAAATTAGCTTCTTTTAATTTATGAATGATTTGAGAGCGGACTGTATCCCCCAAAATACTGATGAACACGTTTTGAATTTTGTTTGAAAAGTAACTGACAGAGCGCTTCTGATGACTCTCAATCTTCTCTTTCAGCGACACGTTGTGATGACTTATTACCTCCATTAGATCAAGGAATATGCCAGCCTGTGGACTTCCAATAATATCTTCAGAACCTCTGAGTGCAAGGTTGTTTTTTGCACAAAACAAAATTCCATCCAAAATGCACTTCAAGACATCTCTCCACTTTTGTTTTTCAGTCAAAACCATTTTCTCTATAGTGCTGTCAAAAAGCTGGCCGGTTTTCATGTTCTTTTCCATCACTTTCCATTTATAATAATTGGTCCGATGCTCTCCTGAATTTTCATGTGTGGGGATACGTGGGTTTAGGTTTTTACAATCAGAAAAACCTTTTTTTGGATTTGTCAATGAAAAATTGTGCTTTCCAAATAAAATGCATGGAAAACAAAACACTGCATTTGATGTTTTGGAGTATATTATACATGCACGGTCAATTTTTCTACCACCAGGTAGATGTTTTGTAAACCAACTGGGATAGAACGTACGCCCTTGTTGGAATTGAGATCTTCCAAAATGTGCATCAATTCCTTGATTTGGGCCCTGTTCTATCAAATAACATCAAATTTTGTCTGTGATTTCAGGCCATGAAGGTGGATCATTCAAATTAAATGTCATCCAGCTGGTGTCTTCAGCTGGTATTTCTTCTTGCATAAATTCACTTAGTATTACTGATGTGTCTTCAGCTTCACCTGACATTTCTTCTGACATAGGTTCACTTGGCATTGCTGATAAGTCTTCAGCTTCAGCTGTCATTTCTTCTGCCATAGGTTCATTTGGTATTGCTGATATGTCTTCAGCTTCTTGTAAGCATTCTTCACCTTCAATCTGTTCACTTTCTGGCACATTGGACTCCAGACTTTCTTCTGTCACAGCGGAAGAACCAAAATGTGGATCTGTAGGACTGCAACCGATCTCTGTAGCAGATGAGGTTGGCTCTCCGGAACTTGAAGTTGCTACTGCTTCTGCATCTTTGTCTGTTGCTTTGCTTGGTTGTAACCATTTTTGCAATTTTTGAGAACTTTTACTTGCTTCATCTTCGATCAACGTTCTTCTTTTCCTGAACTCTGCTCCAGAAGGTTTTTTTTTAAGTCATTCTGTAATAAACCAATAACAAAAAAAACATAGGTTCCCAGTAGTGACAGTACCTTTGTAGTCTCATATTACATATCTTTGTATTCCACTTCCTAATTATCTATTTTTAATCATAATTGACAGATATTTTTCATCCAAGATGTCTCTGTACCTTGCTGCAGTCATCTTTCCCTTTATCCAGGCTTTCCCCCAGTTCCTGCCCTTGAAAAACATCCCCACAGCATGATGCTGCCACTACCATTCTTCACTGACGGGCTGCCATGTGCCTTTCACTAAGTAGTAGCTTCTCTACCATACAGGCCTGATTGGTGGATTGCAGAATTGTGGCTCCAAGAGCACTCACAATGAACAAGGAGCTGCAGAGATGGTTGTCCTTCTGGAAGCTTCTGCTCTCTCCACAGAGGAACTTTGGAGCTCTGACAGAGTGGCCAAAGGGTTTTTGGTTACCTCCCTGACTAAGGACTTTTTCCCCTCAATCTCTCAGTTTAGATGGCCAGCTAGTACTAGGAAAAGTCCTGGTGTTTTTGAACATCTTCCATGTACAGATGATGAAGGACACTGTGCTCCTTGGGACCTTCAAAGCAGCAGATTTTTAAACAATACCAGTTACCTGGCTATCCAGCTGATCTTCTGCCTCTAATACTTTTAATCATAGACTTAGGCCTCATTCACATCATACGCACTCCGTGCGCATTTGGAAGCGCGTATTGACGTGG
The DNA here is from genome assembly GCF_040937935.1 of Hyperolius riggenbachi. Lineage (NCBI taxonomy): Eukaryota > Metazoa > Chordata > Amphibia > Anura > Hyperoliidae > Hyperolius > Hyperolius riggenbachi. The sequence goes on from NC_090648.1 coordinate 39,863,291, forward strand.
TAACATGCAAGAACAGCAGAAGGGTATAGACAGCCCTTCTGCCGTTCACATCAAATGCGCTGCTCAGCAGTACAATGCGCTATGATGCGCTTGCGTACTGCTGCCTGCATTTTGCCTGGAAGCGCAAAGCTGATCCCATCACTGTCAATGGATGGGATCAGCAGTGCAGAGGGTCGCAGCGCAGATGGCGTGCGATCGTACGCGTTGTGTTCAGATCGCACGGCCATCTGAGCTGCATAGATGTAAACGAGGCCTAAAACTAGTCCTTGATAAGAGTACTTGTAGAAGGTACAGACAGGAACAAAGAACATCTATCAGGCCCTAGGCAATGTAACTGTGGGTACATGTAAGAGTGATGTGCAGGTACTCTGCAGGGGAATGAGAAGATTCTTCCTCTTTTACACATTCTTCATGCACAATCTGAACAAGGTTTATGGTTGACAGACAACACCTCTGTGTTCAATGTGCACAATATTGTCAGTGGATTCCCTGCAGCTCTGTGGGGAGTGCATATGTAGAGTATAGTACTACTGTGTAACAAAGCAAACCTGAGACAGATGAAAGTTTTATATATACCTGGGGCTTCCTCCAGCCACCTTTAGATTAATCAGTCGCTCACTGTCCTCCTCCGCCACCTGGATCTTCTGCTATGAGTCCAGGTACTTGAGCCAGTCTGGCATAGTGCGCATGCACACACTCCACCACCAGGAACGTACTACACCTGTGCAGCACTATTGCACAGATGCAGAATGCTCCTGGCTGTGGGAGCGGCATGTGACCGTCATCAGTACTCTCCAGCACCTCCCTTAATTGCTAGACCAATGAAAGTTGCTGCAATTGTCAGCTGACCGGCCTGGTCAGCTGACCTTCCTCTGACTGCCATAAAAGCCCTGCCTCTCTGCGCGCGCACGCGTCCTCCTAAACCAGTGTGACAGCCACACCAGTCATGTGTTGTAATGTTGTAGCTGTATGGGATGCGGAATCCGCCGCCACGCTGTCTGAACGTGCGGTTTTTCCTCCCCGTCCCATCTTACTGAGAGAGGCAGGCCTATGCTTATAAACCGCCGCGTCAGACGCGGCGGTTTCTCCACGTTCCGGTATGCCAGCCGCGGAAACAGCCGCCTCATCTTGCGTCCATGCGGCGGCTTTTCCGCGTTTCTTCACAATATGCAAATTAACCATCGTACCCTTAGAAGCTAAACACACCTCCAGAACCGCTGGAACCATTGTAGTCCCTTACACACTCCAATGAGTTCTGGGTCGCCATGAGCTTGCTGGTTAGTCTAATCCTAACACACAATGGCCTCAATTCACTAAGCTTTATCAAACACTTTATCAAACATTTGATAATTTGCCTCATGGGTAAAATCTAATTTTGAATTCATTAAGTTGTTATAGATTTATCAAATATTTTATCGATAAAACCTTCAATAAATCTGTAACACCTTAGTGAATTCAAAATTAGATTTTACCCATGAGGCAAATTATCAAACGTTTAATAAAGTGTTTGATAAAGCTTAGTGAATTGAGGCCAATTACTCAATGATGAACTAGTTTGTGAGCTTTGTGGTCTTTGGCATCAATAATTGGTATTGAAATGAAATAAATCTAATTGGCTGTGGCTCCACTCCTTTGAAAATCAATAGGTGAATTTTGATTAGCTTTTGTAGGCTCCACCCACTTTTCTGAATATTAATCCCAGTCACCCAGTGACCAACTGTGCAAAGTTTAAGAACCCTGCCATTGACAGACAGTGTAAGAATGGCTGCAGTTTACATTCTGGCAGTTAAATTTGTATTTTTCTCCACCCATGGATGTCCTGATGTTTCCTGGGTATGTATTTGGCTGCTGTTGGCTGTGGTCACATTTTCTAACCCTAACACACAATTGTCAATAGTCAATGACCAAGTTTGTGAGATTTGTGGTCTCTGCCATGAATAATTTTCATTGAAATGAAACACATCTGATTCGCTGTTTGTGGCCCCACCCCTTTTCTAAATATTTAATCCCAGTCACCCAATGATTAACTGTACTAGGTTTGAGGCTTGTGCCATTAACAGTGCAAAAATGGCAGCAATTAAATATTTGCCTTGAAAATCAATAGGTGAATTGTGTTTGTTTTTGTAGGCTCCACCCACTTTTCTGAATATTAATCCCAGTCACCCAGTGACCAACTGTGCAAAGTTTTAGAACCCTACAATTAATAGTGTAAGAATGGCTGCAGTTTACATTTTCCCAGTGAAATTTGTGTTTGTCTCCGCCCACTGAAGACTCAGCATTGCCCAGGTATGTATTTGGCTGGTGCTGGCTCCGCCCACTTTTTCTAACCCTAACACAAAATTACTTGATGACCAAGTTTGTGAGCTTTGCGGTCTTTGGCATCAATAATTTGCATTGAAATAAAATAAATCTGATTGGCTGTGGCTCCACCCCTTTTCTGAATTTGAACCCCAATCACCCAATGGCCAACTGTACCAGGTACAGGTGATTAACAGTGCAAGAATGGCATCAATTAAATATTCCCCTTAAAGATTAATAGGAGGATTTTGATTGGCTTTTGTAGGCTCCACCCACTTTTCTGAATATCAATCTCAGTCACCCAGTGACCAACTGTGCAAAGTTTGAGAACCCTACCATTAATAGTGTAAGAATTGCTGCAGTTTACATTTTCTCAGTGAAATTTGTATTTGTCTCCGCCTACTGATGACCCAGCATTGCCCAATTATGTATTTGGCTGGTGTTGGCTGCGCCCACTTTTCCTAACCCTAACACACAATTACTCAATTACTCAATGACCAAGTTTGTGAGCTTTGCGGTCTTTGGCATCAATAACATGCATTAAAATGAAACAAATCAGATTGGCTGTTTGGGGCTCCACCCCCTTATATAAATTTAAACCCCAGTCATGCAATGATCAACTGTACCAGGTTTAAGGCTTGTGCCATTAACAGTGCAAGAATGGCAGCAATGAAATATTCCCCTGAAAAATCAATAGGTCATTTTTGATTGTTTTTTGTAGGCTCCACCCACTTTTCTGAATATTAACCCCAGTCACCCAGTAACCAACTGTGCAAAGTTTGAGAACCCTACCATTAACAGTGTAAGAATGGCTGCTGTTTACATTTTCCCAGTAAAATTTGTATCTGTCTCCGCCCACTTATGACCCGGCGTTGCCCGCTTATGTATTTGGCTGGTGTTGGCTGTGCCTAGTGTTGGGCGAACATCTAGATGTTCGGGTTCGGGCCGAACAGGCCGAACATGGCCGCGATGTTCGGGTGTTCGACCCGAACTCCGAACATAATGGAAGTCAATGGGGACCCGAACTTTTGTGGTTTGTAAAGCCTCCTTACATGCTACATACCCCAAATTTACAGGGTATGTGCACCTTGGGAGTGGGTACAAGAGGAAAAAAAAATTAGCAAAAAGAGCTTATAGTTTTTGAGAAAATCGATTTTAAAGTTTCAAAGGGAAAACTGTCTTTTAAATGCGGGAAATGTCTGTTTTCTTTGCACAGGTAACATGCTTTTTGTCGGCATGCAGTCATAAATGTAATACATATAAGAGGTTCCAGGAAAAGGGACCGGTAATGCTAACCCAGCAGCAGCACACGTGATGGAACAGGAGGAGGGTGGCGCAGGAGGAGAAGGCCACGCTTTGAGACACAACAACCCAGGCCTTGCATGAGGACAAGAAGCGTGCGGATAGCATGCTTTGTACCACCATGCAGTCATAAATGTAATAAAGATAAGTGGTTCAATAAACAGGGACCACGCGGCAACGCTAACCCAGCAGCAGCACACGTGATGGAACAGGAGGAGGCGCAGGAGGAGAAGGCCACGCTTTGTGAGACACAACAACCCAGGCCTTGCATGAGGACAAAAAGCGTGCGGATAGCATGCTTTGTACCGCCATGTAGTCATAAATGTAATAAAGATAAGAGGTTCCATAAACAGGGACCGGCAACGGTAACCCAGCAGCAGCAGCAGCAGCACACGTGATGGAACAGGAGGAGGCGCAGGAGGAGAAGGCCACGCTTTGTGAGACACAACAACCCAGGCCTTGCATGAGGACAAAAAGCGTGCGGATATAGCAGCAATGCTTTTTGCCGCCATGCAGTCATAAATGTAATACAGATGAGAGGTTCAATAAACAGGGACCGGAAACGCTAAACCATCCCAGATGTTCATCGGTCATGTTACTTGGTTGGGGTCCAGGAGTGTTGCGTAGTCGTTTCCAATCCAGGATTGATTCATTTTAATTTGAGTCAGACGGTCTGCATTTTCTGTGGAGAGGCGGATACGCCGATCTGTGATGATGCCTCCGGCAGCACTGAAACAGCGTTCCGACATAACGCTGGCTGCCGGGCAAGCCAGCACCTCTATTGCGTACATTGCCAGTTCGTGCCAGGTGTCTAGCTTCATGCCCGGTTTCAGGTCCAGCGGTGCCAGCCACAAATCCGTCTGTTCCTTTATTCCCCTCCAAATTTCCTCCCCTGTGTGCTGCTTATCCCCAAGGCAGATCAGCTTCAGCAACGCTTGCTGACGCATGCCAACAGCTGTGCTGCACTGCTTCCACGATCCTACTGCTGCTGGTGCTGGGTTAGCATTTCCGGATGAGGTACAGCTTTGAGATGCGTTGGAGGAGAAGGAGTCAGAGAGGTAGGTGCTGCTGTTGTTATCCAGCTGTTTGCGGCGTGGGCAACACCCGCGCCGTAGCAGGTGAGGAATCGCTGCCAGGCTCCACAAGGTTCACCCAGTGCGCGGTAAGGGAGATGTATCGACCCTGGCCGAACGCACTCGTCCAGGTGTCAGTGGTGAGGTGAACCTTGCAGGCAACGGCATTCTTCAAGCTTCGGGTTATTTAGCTGACCACGTGCTCATGCAACTCAGGCACTGCAGAGCGCGCAAAGTGGTAGCGGCTGGGAACCACGTAACGTGGGATGGCCACTGACATCATGCCCTTGAAGCTGTTTGTCTCCACCACTCGATATGGCAGCATTTCGCAGGCCAGAAGCTTGGCTATGCTGGCTGGCTGTTACTGCCACGGCCCGGGGGTCATTTGCTGGCAATTTCCTCTTGTGCTCAAACATCTCAGAGACAGACAACTCAACCGTAGCGCTGCACACCGAAGGGCTGTTGGTTGTTGTGTTTGATGAACACTGGGAGACCTCAAGAGCACTAGTCCGGAAAGTGACAGTGTCAGCATCGTCTGATGTTTGTGAATGTTGTGAACCACGCAATGGCTGGGCTACTGCTGCTGCTGAGGCGGGTCTGGTGGTGAGTCTGGTGAACCCAAGGGAGGCAGTGTTGCTGGTGGTACCCTGTCCTGCCGCGTTTGCCCACAGAGTGGGATGTTTGGATAGAATGTGGCGGCTCATGCTGGTGGTGGAGAGGTTGTTAATACTTTTCCCCCTGCTCAGGCGGGTCTTGCACACCTTGCAAATCGCCATGGTAACATCCTCAGTGCAGTCTTCAAAGAAAGCCCAGACTTTAACTGGCTGAGGACTCGGACCTCGTGCGTGATGTGCTGGTGCTGCTTAACCCACTGCTGGACGCTTGAGAGGTCATCCAAGTAATTATCTGGTCCTGTTCTTTTGGATCTGTGAGGGTTGTTGTCCTGGACAACATGGGCAGTATTGAGTGGGTTTTCTTGGGTGCTCCCCTGTGGCCTGTACGTGAACCGTCAGGGGAAACACCTCTTCCCTTGCCCCTCCCTCTTTCACCGGATTTCTTCCTCATTTCACTTATCCTTAAAGTACACGCTGACTGGCAGCAGTACAGTGGCAGTACAGAAATGCTATACAGTGGTGGGTGAGCGGTGTACCACTATTGTCAGCAGTGACACAGAGCACAATGCTATACAGTGGCGGGTGAGCGGTGTACTACTGTTCCCAGCAGACACAGAGTGGAAGTAAACACAATGCTATATAGTGTGGCTGAGCCGTGTACACAGAGTGGCATTAAACACAATGCTATATAGTCTGCTATATAGTCACCCCGAACAGGGTGATGTTCTGCAGAACCCAAACAGTGGCAAACACTGTTCGCCCAACACTACTGGGAGGGAACGCAGATTTTAGTACCTAAACACACGATACAACATGTTTTCCGGGGTCGGACTCTGAGGCACATACAGATGGTCCCGATCATCATCCTCATCATACAACTCTTCTCCTGAGTCTGACCCACCCACCACCTCTGCCACCCCAACATCCCCAGACACAGACCCCTCATCGTCCTCAACATTAACTTGGGATGCTGGCCTGAGCCAGACCTCCTCCTCCACATCAGGCCCCATCATCTCCTCAATGGCAGCCCTCATTAATCGCTCTGGCGACGGACTGATGGACACAACGTTCTCCTCCGGGGAGGGCTGCTGCTGACCACTGGCTGCTGGGGTGGATGTTATAGCTTGCGTGGGGCGTTGGCTGTTGCTGTTGTTGGGAGTGCTGCTCACAGCGGAGGTCTCTGGGGAACTCATGTTGAGCTCATATAGTGGTTGACGGTGAGTGGAGTATTACTGATCCCAGCAATATACACACTGACTGGCAGAGTACGCAATGCTATATAGTGTGGCTGAGCGGTGTACACAGAGTGGCAGTAAACACAATGCTATATAGTCTGGCTGAGCGAGCGGTGTACTACTGTTCCCAGCAGAATCAGAGTGGCAGTAAACAATGGTATATAGTCTGGCTGAGCGGTGTACACAGAGTGTCAGTAAACAATGGTATATAGTCTGGCTGAGCGAGCGGTGTACTACTGTTCCCAGCAGAATCAGAGTGGCAGTAAACAATGGTATATAGTCTGGCTGAGCGAGCGGTGTACTACTGTTCCCAGCAGAATCAGAGTGGCAGTAAACAATGGTATATAGTCTGGCTGAGCGGTGTACACAGAGTGGCAGTAAACAATGGTATATAGTCTGGCTGAGCGAGCGGTGTACTACTGTTCCCAGCAGAATCAGAGTGGCAGTAAACAATGGTATATAGTCTGGCTGAGCGGTGTACACAGAGTGTCAGTAAACAATGGTATATAGTCTGGCTGAGCGGTGTACACACAATGCTATATAGTCTGCTATATAGTGTCAGTAAACAATGGTATATAGTCTGGCTGAGCGAGCGGTGTACTACTGTTCCCAGCAGAATCAGAGTGGCAGTAAACAATGGTATATAGTCTGGCTGAGCGGTGTACACAGAGTTTCAGTAAACAATGGTATATAGTCTGGCTGAGCGGTGTACACAGAGTGTCAGTAAACAATGGTAAATAGTCTGGCTGAGCGGTGTACACAGAGTGGCAGTAAACACAATGCTATATAGTCTGGCTGAGCGAGCGGTGTACTACTGTTCCCAGCAGAATCAGAGTGGCAGTAAACAATGGTATATAGTCTGGCTGAGCGGTGTACACAGAGTGTCAGTAAACAATGGTATATAGTCTGGCTGAGCGGTGTACACAGAGTGTCAGTAAACAATGGTATATAGTCTGGCTGAGCGGTGTACACAGAGTGGCAGTAAACACAATGCTATATACTCTGGCTGAGCGAGCGGTGTACTACTGTTCCCAGCAGACACAGAACAGTAAACAGAATGCTATATAGTGTGGCTGAGCGAGCGGTGTACCACTATTCCCAGCAGACACAGAACAGTAAACAGAATGCTATATAGTGTGGCTGAGCGAGCGGTGTACCACTATTCCCAGCAGACACAGAACAGTAAACAGAATGCTATATAGTGTGGCTGAGCGAGCGGTGTACCACTATTCCAAACAGACACAGAACAGTGAACAGAATGCCATATAGTGTGGCTGAGCGAGCGGTGTACCACTATTCCCAGCAGACACAGAGTGGCAGTAAACAGAATGCTATATAGTGTGGCTGAGCGAGGTACACAGAGTGGCAGTAAACAGAATGCTATATAGTGTGGCTGAGCAAGCGGTGTACTACTATTCCCAGCAGACACAGAGTGGCAGTAAACAGAATGCTATATAGTGTGGCTGAGCGAGGTACACAGAGTGGCAGTAAACAGAATGCTATATAGTGTGGCTGAGCAAGCGGTGTACTACTGTTCCCAGCAGTGACACAATGACAGGGGGGACCCTGGCTAGCGTGGCTGGAGCGCGAACTACCCTGCCTGCCTACCCAAAGCTAAACCCACAGACAAATGGCGGAGATATGACGTGGTTCGGGTATTTATTTACCCGAACCACGTGACCGTTCGGCCAATCAGAGCGCGTTCGGGTCCGAACCACGTGACCCGTTCGGCCAATCACAGCGCTAGCCGAACGTTCGGGGAACGTTCGGCCATGCGCTCTTAGTTCGGCCATGTGGCCGAACGGTTTGGCCGAGCACCGTCAGGTGTTCGGCCGAACTCGAACATCACCCGAACAGGGTGATGTTCTGCAGAACCCGAACAGTGGCGAACACTGTTCGCCCAACACTAGCTGTGCCCACTTTCCTAACCCTAACACACAATTACTCAATTACTCAATTACCAAGTTTGTGAGCTTTGCAGTGTTTGGCAACAATAATTTGCATTGGAATGAAACAAATCTGATTGGCTATTTGTGGCTCCACCCCCTTTCTGAAATTGAACCCCAGTCACCCAATGATCAACTATACCAGGTTTAAGGCTTGTGCCATTAACAGTGCAAGAATGGCAGAAATGTAAATATTCCCCTTGAAAATCATTAGGTGAATTTTGATTGGCTTTAATAGGCTCCAACCACTTTTCTGAATAATAACCCTAGTCACCCAACGACCAACTGTGCAAAGTTTGAGAACCCTGCCATTAACAGTGTAAGAAAAACAAAAGTTTGCTTTCTTAAAACAGAAAGAATTTGCAATAATTCAGGTTGGAGTAAGCTTGAGATGTCTCCCAGGGCATCACTGCTGAATATATGCAAATTAACCATTGTTACCCTTAGAAGCTAAACACACCTCCAGAACCACTGGAATGCAATGATGTGTTAGCTTGTTAATTTGTACAGAGCCATAACAATCCAACATGCATACAGACTATTTTGGATAGTTTGATCCTCATCAGAGCATGGCATAGATTAATTTGGCTCTATGCAGTATGGCTTGTAACACCGAAAGGGACAGACTAACCAGCAAGCTCATGGTGACCCAGAACTCATTGGAGTGTGTAAGGGACTACAATGGTGCTAAAAGCCCCCTTACTAAGATGTTAAGAAAAACAAAAGTTTGCTTTCTTAAAACAGAAAGAATTTGTGATAATTCAGGTTGGAGTGAGCTTGAGATGTCCCCCAGTGCATCACTGCTGAATATATGCAAATTAACCATTCTACCCTTAGAAGACAAACACACCTCCAGTGTAACAGTGTATGGCTGCAGTTTACATTTTCCAGTGAAATTTGTATGTGTCTCTTTTTGGTTATGGGAATAAAAAGTATCCTATACTTTATTCCAGGTAATGTACTATGTGTGTGCCAAATTTCATTCAAATCCGTTCAGCCGGTTTTGCGTGATCGAGTAACAAACATCCAAACATCCGAACTTTCCCATTTATTATATTAGTATGATAATCCAGGACAGACAGCCAGGAGCTCAGAGTCAGCCTGTGCTTGTCACATTATTAATATCTAAAATATAAATGTATGATGAGAGGCATTGGGGCGGGGGCTTTTATAATATTATCCAAGACAAGTCAGACCATAATCAGACCATAATAATGCTTCCTGTCACACTTACTTTTTACTTGGGACACAGGGACAGACAGACAGCCAGCCGCGGGCCACACAGGGCAGGTGATTCCCCCGTCAACACAGCCACACTGTCTCCTGCCTGACTCCTCCCTAGCTTCTGATTCACAGGTGAGGAGACAGCACGACGTTGAGAGGGGGCGGGACCCACAGGCTGCGTCACACAGAGAGGCGCATGCTGGTTGGCTGCTCTGTGTGAGAGAGAGAGGGGCGGGCGGCGGCGCACTTTGGAGTCACCGGGACGGTGACCATGACAACAAGGTAGCGGAGAGCGGAGTATGTATACACTTCGCTCCCGCTTCAGACAGAGACAGCCAGCATTGTGCGAATAGCGGCGGGCGCTGGGCGGCACAGCAGGGCGAGCAGGCAGCACGAATACAGCTGGGGTCGGCCAGCAGAGGTAACACAGAGAGTCACAGACTGCAAGTTCCGCCCCTCCAGAGTGTTAATGACCTGCGCCCTGAGGCTCCAGCCTCGCTGGCCTCTGTGACGGCACGGCCCTGCATGTAGCATCATTATTTTTTAAAGGGGAACACTAATTGATGATGTGGGGACTTAAAATCCCCCCCCCCCCCCCCCCCAAAAAAAAAAAAAAAAAAATGGCTGTCAATTAACATTAGGCCTAGGTTTCAGACAGCATTGTGTCCAAAGTTCCACATTGTGTCTAAATTCCAACCGCACAACTGGGACATGACAGTTTTCAGCCAAGACACCTCCAAAAAATTACGCAGCAGTTGTGTTTTGGGTTAAATATAGGTGGTATCAGTGGCCTGTGGCACCCTGGCCTGATGGTGGGTGCTGCACAGGCAGCAGGAGCAGGACAATGCAGCAGCAGCAGGTGTAATGTGTGCCACGAGCATGCCGGATGCGGCACGTGGCAAGTGGCACTTGCCAAGTGTTACGTGGCACTTGGCACGTGACATATAGCAGCTGCATGCAGCACACACTGACTGTCACACAAATGACATCAAGCTAATGAATGATTTAACAATAGAGTAGTGATAGTAGTGAAGGGGTTAATCACTGAACAGCTTATCACTGTGTACAGCCCTTGGCCTAGCAGCACTGGAGCACACACTCTAACTGTCACACTATGAGACATCAATCAAGCTAATGAACGATTTAACAATAGTGTAGTAATAGTAGTGAAGGGCTTAATCACTGAACAGCTTTAGGTTTATAACTGTGTACAGGCAGCCCTGCCACCAGCACTGGAGCATGTCTCTCAGTGAGCATTCAGCAAGCTAGAACAATCTGCCTCATCATGGCAGCCCTCCTCATTATACAGGGGGGCTGGCCAGTGTTCCTTTCTGTGATTGGGTTCTAGGGTTTAGGCTGGGAGCCCTCTGATTGGCTCAATTAGGTCAGGTGGGGCTGGCCAGGGTTCCCCTCTGTGATTGGTTGCTAGGGCTTCTGCTGGCAGCCCTCTGATTGGCTCCAGGACGTCATCACCTTAGTTACAGTATTTCGGATCCGGATATCCGCAGATATCCGCGGATATCCGGGTTATGCGGCCTAATATCCGCAGATAGCTATCCGGATTTGGGCCCAGGTATCTGGGATCCGGATCCGGATGGATAGTGTAAAAAGTTCGGATATCTGGGTTACCCAGATATCCGGTATCTGGATGAGCACCCCTGAATACAGTATGCTGTTACACAGATACAGTGAAAAGGTATACACTGGTATAATACAGTGTGCTGTCACACAGATACAGCGGAAAGGTATGCACTGGTATAATACAGTGTGCTGTCACACAGTACAGCGGAAAGGTATGCATTGGTATAATAGAGTGTGCTGTCACACAGGTACAGTGGAAAGGTATGCACTGGTATAATATAGTGTGCTGTCACACTGGTACAGAGGAAAGGTATGCACTGGTATAATACAGCGTGTTGTCACACAGATACAGGGGAAAGGTATGCACTGGTATAATACAGCGTGCTGTCACACAGATACAGGGGAAAGTTATGCACTGGTATAATACAGTGTGCTGTCACACAGATACAGGGGAAAGGTATGCACTAGTATAATACAGTGTGCTGTCACACAGATACAGGGGAAAGTTATGCACTGGTATAATACAGTGCGCTGTCACACAGATACAGGGGAAAGGTATATACTGGTATAATACAGCGTGTTGTCACACAGATACAGGGGAAAGGTATGCACTGGTATAATACAGCGTGCTGTCACACAGATACAGGGGAAAGTTATGCACTGGTATAATACAGTGTGCTGTCACACAGATACAGGGGAAAGGTATACACTGGTATAATACAGTGCGCTGTCACACAGATACAGAGGAAAGGTATGCACAGTGGTAATACAGTGTGCTGGGTCTGGCACAATAGTACAGCAAAAGCCAGCTAGGACAGTCAGGGCTGTATCTATGCAGTGTCAGTGTCACGCACGCACACACACAGGGCCTGATTCACAAAGCGGTGCAAATTGTTTGCAGTGAAAAGCCCTTCATCACGCCTAAACTCAGTTTAGGCATGATAAGAAGAAACTCGCGCGATGTGCTGCGCGCGGAGTTGCGTGATTGCGCGCGCAAAACTTTGCACGCGGGACTTTGCGCGCGATAATGAGCACAAATCGGTGCTAACTCAGCGGTGCAAAGCTTATCATGCCTAAAGTCTTTTAGGCGTGATAACTGGGTTATCACCGCTTTGTGAATCGAGCACACGCACGCACGCACGCACACACACACACACACACACACACCAGAAGAATATTAGCTCTCAAAAGAGCTTTTTTGAAAGATATGCAGTGGTAATACTGTGTGCTGGCTGGGCCTGGTACAGATGTGACAGACAGGGCTGTATCTATGCAGTGTCAGACTGTCAGTGTCACATGCACACAAAAAACACATCAGAAGAATATTAGCTCTCAAAAGAGCTGTTTTAGGGTGCTTTCAGCAACAAATTTCAGCGACAAGCAAGCTAACAGCCTAATGCTTTCCTTATCTTTCCAGCAACCTCTCCCTTCCTCTCACTAATAGCAGCATCAGCAGACTGAGAGCATGGCCGACGCCGTGGCATTTTTATAGGGGGGGAAGCGGGGGTCCAGGAGGGAGTGCAGCCTGATTGGCTGCCATGTTTCTGCTGACTGTGATGTAGAGGGTGAAAGTTTAGCCCAATGACGAGGTATAGGGGGCGGGTCAAATGCGCCATGAGTTCGCTTCCCGCCACGGGGTGCGGGTAGCTGATATCCATGCAGACTACCCGCCAGGCTGACCGTTTGGGCCATCTCTACAGGTAAGTGAAACTCTTGCTTTTATTTTCAGGTAAAGATCACTTTAAGCCTCCTACACAGCTGCTTCAGCTAATGACTGTGCTTCAGCCTACATGTGACATTGATGATCATTAGCACCTGTTAGGTATAATTGGTTTGTCATACACCGACCTGACTATAATCCTACAAAATCCCTGACTGTGCAAATGTACCTATAAGAGTTGATGCTGGTTTGAAGGTAAAAGGCAGTGGTGCTCACCGCCAGGTCGTGATCACGCTTACGCGTGGATTCACGACCATTTTGACGCATTCCGCCTCGGACACGCTAAGCCGTGAATAGATTTTCAACCACGAAAAATCTGCTTCGGCTTCGCGTGAATGCGGACAGAAATCCGCATTCACGCTCGTGAAACCCGGTGCTGAAGTCGTGGTTAGTGGAAATGCGTCAAACTATGCAGAAGTGACACATTGCAGGCCAATCAGAGGGCCCCAGCCAGGCCCTAGCAACCAATCACAGGAGGGGAGCTATGCCCTCCCCTCCTGAATATAAAGCGGCGGCCATGATGGAAAAGCTCTGTCCTTGCTAGACTGTGGTGCTGAGAGGATTATCTCCAGGCCATTGTTGTTTGAGCAAGTGCATTTAGGACCCTTTTCCACTAGCAGTCGCTAGCGTTCACGCTGAACGCTAGCGATTGCTGAATCGCAATTACCGGCGATTCCCCGACGTTCGTGGCCGCGATTTTGCTATGCTATGCACTGCATAGCAAAATCGCGGCTAAAATCGCTCCGCCGCGCGTTCGCGTTCCCATCAAAAACGAATCGCGGTAGTGGAAATGACCTACCGCGATTCCTATGTTAAAAAGCAAACCGTAGCAATTGTAAAATCGCTAGCGGTTTGCGACTTTGCGATTCAGCCAGCGCAAACGCGCTGGTGGAAAAGGGCCCTTATTGTGATAAAAACAAAGCTTTTTTTTGCTAACACTGCTCTTATACTGTACACAGTTAGCTAGTCAGTGAGTGATTGCTGTAGTTAGTTGTAGTCAGTGTAGTGTAGTGGGAGTGTGGGAGTCTAGTGATTATTTAACTGTGTGTAGTGCAGGCAGGTTCAGTGCTGCAGTGTAGCCAGTGTAGTGGGAGTGGGGATTATCTGTGTGTAGTGCAGGCAGGCAGGTTAGTGCAGCTGCAGTGTTCACTTGTATATTCCAGTGACAGTTATACACTTGTACTATTTGCAGGCAGCCAGTCACACCGCCGGCGCCGCCACTCTCTGCCAGCGCTGTTCATTCATTCTGTTAGTGACCTTGTGCCGTGCCCAGTGCCCACTGCTAGCTCGCTGGCATATAAGCATCTCATTACACACTTGTATATTATTTCAGTGACAGTTATACACTTCACTTGTACTATTTGCAGGCAGCCAGTCACACCGCCGGCACCGCCACTCTCTGCCAGCGCTGTTCATTCATTCTGTCAGTGACCTTGTGCTGTGCCCAGTGCCCACTGCTCGCTCGCTGCCATATAAGCATCTCATTACACAGTGTGACATCCTTGTGTGCCCACTGCATCCTTCAGTGACCTAGTTGTATATCCAGTGCCCACTGCTGTGCCCACTGCATCCTTCAGTGACCTTGTACTGTGCCCACTGCATCCTTCAGTGACCTAGTTGTATATCCAGTGCCCACTGCTGTGCCCACTGCATCCTTCAGTGACCTTGTACTGTGCCCACTGCATCCTTCAGTGACCTAGTTGTATATCCAGTGCCCACTGCTGTGCCCACTGCATCCTTCAGTGACCTAGTTGTATATCCAGTGCCCACTGCTGTGCCCACTGCATCCTTCAGTGACCTTGTACTGTGCCCACTGCATCCTTCAGTGACCTAGTTGTATATCCAGTGCCCACTGCTGTGCCCACTGCATCCTTCAGTGACCTTGTACTGTGCCCACTGCATCCTTCAGTGCCGTTGTACTGTGCCTGGTGCATCCTTCAGTGACCTTGTACTGTGCCCACTGCATCCTTCAGTGATCTAGTTGTATATCCAGTGCCCACTGCTGTGCCCACTGCATCCTTCAGTGACCTTGTACTGTGCCCACTGCATCCTTCAGTGACCTAGTTGTATATCCAGTGCCCACTGCTGTGCCCACTGCATCCTTCAGTGACCTTGTACTGTGCCCACTGCATCCTTCAGTGCCGTTGTACTGTGCCTGGTGCATCCTTCAGTGACCTTGTACTGTGCCCACTGCATCCTCCAGTGACCTAGTTGTATATCCAGTGCCCACTGCTGTGCCCACTGCATCCTTCAGTGACCTTGTACTGTGCCTACTGCATCCTTCAGTGACCTTGTACTGTGCCCACTGCATCCTTCAGTGACCTTGTACTGTGCCCACTGCATCCTTCAGTGCCGTTGTACTGTGCCTGGTGCATCCTTCAGTGACCTTGTACTGTGCCCACTGCATCCTTCAGTGACCTAGTTGTATATCCAGTGCCCACTGCTGTGCCCACTGCATCCTTCAGTGACCTTGTACTGTGCCAACTGCATCCTTCAGTGACCTAGTTGTATATCCAGTGCCCACTGCTGTGCCCACTGCATCCTTCAGTGACCTTGTACTGTGCCCACTGCATCCTTCAGTGACCTTGTACTGTGCCCACTGCATCCTTCAGTGCCGTTGTACTGTGCCTGGTGCATCCTTCAGTGACCTTGTACTGTGCCCACTGCATCCTTCAGTGACCTAGTTGTATATCCAGTGCCCACTGCTGTGCCCACTGCATCCTTCAGTGACCTTGTACTGTGTCCACTGCATCCTTCAGTGACCTAGTTGTATATCCAGTGCCCACTGCTGTGCCCACTGCATCCTTCAGTGACCTTGTACTGTGCCCACTGCATCCTTCAGTGACCTAGTTGTATATCCAGTGCCCACTGCTGTGCCCACTGCATCCTTCAGTGACCTTGTACTGTGCCCACCGCATCCTTCAGTGACCTAGTTGTATATCCAGTGCCCACTGCTGTGCCCACTGCATCCTTCAGTGACCTTGTACTGTGCCCACTGCATCCTTCAGTGCCGTTGTACTGTGCCTGGTGCATCCTTCAGTGACCTTGTACTGTGCCCACTGCATCCAGTGATTCATTACTAGCAACATGTCTGGCAGGGTTTCGCGGGGTGAGAGGAAAGGGAGTTCAATTGCCTCAGCCACTTCTGGGACTGCTCCACGTCCAGGGAGAGGACGCCCAGCTGTACGTGGTCGTGATGCAGCAGAAAGGGGGGCAGCAAAGCCTGGTCCGAGTCAGCGGACGCCATTGTCCAAATATTTTAAAGTTTCTGGTCCCCGTGTGGTGGTTGAGCAAATGGAACCTGACATACTCATGGGCATCATGACTTCCTCCCAGACCTCTACTGTGAGCACCACTCCAAGCAGCAGCAGCAGCCAACGTCCCACGCTTGTTGTGACATCCACCCCAGCACCCACTGGTCAGCAACCCTCCCAGGATGACAGCGTTCTGTCCCTCAGTCCGGCATCTGGGAACCTGCTGATGCAAGAAGCTCAGGACTTACTGGGGACTGATGTGGCAGAGATTGAGATCGGGCCACAATCACAAGCGTTGTTGAGTTCTGGTGATGAAGAAGAGGGGTCTGTGTCTGGGGATGTAGGGACAGAAGAGGAGGCGGGGGAGTCAGAGGAAGAGCTGGATTATGAAGATGCTGCTGATGATGACGACGTTGTGGACCCTAACTATGTGCAGCCTGCTGAGTCCGGGGAAGAATGGTTAGAGCAGGATGACGAGTCACCTCGGCCTAGGCAAGGATATCGCCATATGTCAGGCAGGGGCAGGGGCATCGGCAGCAGTGGGCGTGGAGGAAGTAGACAGGACACTGCTTCAGCCGGCACCACCACCATGCAACCCCCGGCAACTACTACCACACATTGTTCCGCTGCACCCTCTGCTAGTGGGGGCCGCAGTAAATTAAAGTCACCAGTGTGGGATTGCTTTGACGAATGTACTGATGACAAAAGGTATGCGGTGTGCAGGTTATGCAGCAAAAGATTGAGCCGTGGGAGAAGTCTGAGCAAGATGGGTACCTCATCCCTCCAGGGCCACCTGAGAAGCCGCCACTGCCGCGAGTATGCGGAGTTTAAGAGGAAGCAGGCACTGCTGGCAGGGGTTCCTGAGAGCAGAAGGCCCACCAGCGCAGCAGCATCATCCCTCCCTCAGAGTCGTGAATCCCCCACAGCAGCAGCAGTAGTAGCACGCAAGTGCTCTTCCACCTCCACTACTCAGGACACAGACATTGAGGCTGGCAGCCAGTGGTCGTCTCTCTCCTCTGTCTCCCCTGCATCCCAGCGTCGTCAGACCCTGCTGAGCGACACCTTTCATGGTCTGACCAAGCCTCTACCTCCAAGCCACAGGTGGATCCACAAACTAAATGGCTTGCTGGCCCGGGCCATGGCATCACAGCTGCTTCCCTACTCCCTGGTGCAGGAGGGGAGCGCCATGCGGACGCTGCTCCAATTTGGCATCCCCGAGTGGCAAGTCCCCAGTCGCCACTATTTCAGCAGGAGCGCAATCCCAGTACTCCACAAGTTTGCGGTGGAAAACGTGGCCCATTCCCTGGACTACTCTGTGGGCAAGCGGGTCCACGTGACCATGGACTCGTGGAGTAGCAGATTTGGGACAGGTCGCTACCTGTCCTTTACGGCCCACTGGGTGACACTGATGGAAGGGAGGGAGGACAAGAGCGCATCAGCCCAGCTAGTGGTGCCACCACGCGGGATCAGGGGGGATGCAGAAGGGTCCTGTCACGACACTCCCTCTGCACCCGGAAAGCAAGCCCGCCTCGGCAGCAGCAGCGCCAAGCCTCGGCACTGCCAAGCCCTTTTAAAATTGGTGACCCTGGGGAAGGAGATGCTTACGGCCACCAACGTCCTGGCCGCCCTCAGGAAGCAGGAGCGGAGGTGGCTGACCCCCAGAGGCCTGGAAGTGGGGTATGTGGCAGCCGATAACGGGGCCAACCTGGTGGCAGCAGTGCAGCAGGGAAACCTCCAGCACATCCCCTGCTTGGCCCACGTGCTCAATCTTGTGGTGCACCGCTTCTTGCGCACCTACCAGGAGATGAGCGAGCTGCTGCAGGATGCCCGGGCGGTGGTACGCTTTTTCCGCCTGTCAGCCACTGCCTCTGCACTCTTGTCCACCTTACAGCAGCAGTATGGAAGGCCACAACACCGGCTGATCATCGATATGCCAGTTCGCTGGAATTCGACTCTGGCCATGTTGGAGCGGCTGTGTCAGCACAGGCTGGCTCTTAGGGCCTACATGCTAAACCCAAGTGTCCCCAGCAACCAGCAAGTCCCCATGATTACTGCCACTCAGTGGACACTGATGCAGCAAGTATGCCTGGTGCTGAGTCCCTTCCTGGAGGCAACCAAGATGGTCAGTGAGGAGCGGGCCTCTGTGTGCCAGTGGGTGCCCTTGGTTTGTCTACTGGAGCAGGCAATGGACAATTTAATTGAGCGTGGGAATGAAGCCCTGAGGCAGTTGGAAGAACAGGAGCAGATGGCAGCACAGTCCAGCTCAGAGGAGGGCTCACAGCAGGTAGTGGAAGAGTTGGAGGTCCCTAACCTGAATGAGGAGGAGGAGGAGGAGCAGAGTGCAGCAGGCGTTGTACGTGGATGGCGGTTTGAGGAGGACAACGACATGGCACAGGAAGAGGACAGGCATGCGTTATGGGACAATGGCGAGGACGAGGAAGATCTTGCTGGCAGGGCCCACTTGTTTCCCATGGCTGTGCACATGTTGCGCTGCCTTCGCAGGGACCCCCGGGTGATCCAGATGCGTTCAAGGGAGGACATCTGGATTACCTTGATGCTTGATCCCCGTCTGAAGGGGAAGCTGGGAGACTTCATGACGCCATCCACCACCGAGCAACGCACAAGGGAGTTGAAGGAGGCCCTTGTGCGCAGACTACTGGAAGCATTCCCCCAGCCTTCCACCCCCACTGTAACTGCTCTGCCAAGCCAGCAAGAGGTGCCTGCCATTGCCACTAGCAGCACAACAACAACCACCAGCACCAGCAGCAGCAGCAGCAAGTGGCGCCCCGGAGACCTGAAGAGCCTAAGCAAGAGCCTGTATGCAGTGCAGCAGCCTAGAACAGAGGTGCCCGCCACAGCATCCACCACCAACCAGCACAAGCAACGACTGACCACCATGGTGTCTGACTATATGGGGTCATCCAGCGGGCTCAATGACATCAACAGCCCCGTGGACCCCTTGGAGTACTGGGTCAAGAGACTGGACATCTGGAGCGAGCTTTCCCAGTATGCCCTGGAACTCCTATCCTGCCCTCCTTCCAGTGTCCTCTCAGAGAGATGCTTTAGTGCGGCCGGTGGCGTGGTCACAGAGAAGCGCTCTCGGCTCTCCCACGCCTCTGTGGACAAACTCACCTTCCTGAAAATCAACCAGGCTTGGGTGGAAGGTGAGTTCCTGGCCCCTATTGTCGGACACAGGGGGACATGAAGTGTCAGCTGCATGTGCTGTTGTTAACTATGCCTGCCTTTATAAAGACAGTTACTACCTGCCTAGTGCCTACCTTGGTTAATTTTTTGGTGTTATGGTACTACTACCAGTAAGTTGCCATGGTCCTCCTTCTGAGCTGCTGAACTGACCACCCGCTTTGTCCTCCTGACTCAGTCGCTACTACACTCTGCGTTCACACTGCCCGGGTCACTGGGTGCATTTAATTTTTTGGCCAGCACTATGACGCTGTGCTGCTACTACTACCACCAGTATGTTGCCATGGTCCTTCTGTGCTGCTGCTGCTGCTGAACTGAACGCCCGCTTTGTCCTCCTCCTCCTCCTGACTCAGTCGCTACCACGGTACCACCAATGCACTCTGTCTGCGTTATCACTGCCCGGGTCACCGGGTGCATTTGATTTTTTGGCCAGCACTATGACGCTGTGCTGCTACTACTACCACCAGTATGTTGCCATGGTCCTTCTGTGCTGCTGCTGCTGCTGAACTGAACGCCCGCTTTGTCCTCCTCCTCCTCCTGACTCAGTCGCTACCACGGTACCACCAATGCACTCTGTCTGCGTTATCACTGCCCGGGTCACCGGGTGCATTTAATTTTTTGGCCAGCACTATGACGC